>NC_062568.1:163134564-163434564 GCF_022837055.1 Prionailurus viverrinus | reverse complement strand
GATTTTCATGTGTCCTCTTTTCTGTGAGCACTCCAATCTACCTTCCATGCAGCTGCCAGAGGGACCTTTCCCTGTAGAAGAGTGAGCCCTCTAGAAGGGCGGGCCGGGTTTCTATGTGCAGACACACTCTCTGCAGAGGGAATGCTGACACAAAGTACCTCACCTACCTCGGGACGATAAGTACTTGAGTCTGGGGGTGGTAGAGAGCTGGAGTAGAGAGAAACTGGGGATAAGAAGGGCAAGTGTCCTGCTAACCAGGCAGAAGGTGGAGAGACCTAGAAGGTTCTAACCTGGGGCAAGGGAGGGTCACCCTTGCTAGAAAGAAAAGGTTCTGAAATCACCTACGTGTCCATCAGCGGATGAAAGGATAAAGGAAGTGTGGTATATGGGCACCTGGCTGGCTCAGTCAGTTAAGCATCCGACTCTTGGTTTCGGCTCAGGTCATGATCTCACAATTTGTGTGTTCGAGTCCCATGTCACGCTCTGTGCTGACAGCTCAGAGCCTGGAGCCTGTGTCAGATTCTGTGTCTCCCTGTCTCTCTGCCCTTCCCCTGCTCAAGCTCTGTCTTCTCTCTCTTTCCCAAAAATAAACGTTAAAATTAAAAAAAAAAAAATGAAGTGGTGTATACATATATACAATGAAATATTGCTCAGCCATGACAAAGAAGTAAGTCTTGGCCATTTGTGACAATTATGGATGGATCTTGAGGGCATTATGCTAAGTGAAATAGAGAAACACAAATACCATATGATCTCACTTGTTTGTGGAATCTAAAAAAACCTGATTCCATAGATACAGAGAACAGATTGGTGGCTGTCAGAGGCAGGGTGGGGATGGTTGGTGAAATGGGTGACAGTGGTCAAAAGGTACAAATTTCTAGTTAGAAGATAAATATGTCATAGGGATATAATGTGCTGCATGGGGACTATAGTTAATAACACTGTACTGCATATTTAGAAGTTGTTAAGAGAGTAGATCTTAAAACCTATCATTGTAAGTGTGATATATATATATATATATATATATATATATATCAATACACACACATATATATAATGGAATATTACTCAGCCATAAAAAAGAATGAAATCTTACCATTTGCAACAACATAGATAGGTCTAGAAGGTATTATGTTAGCTGAAATAAGTCAGTCAGAGAAAGACAAATACCATATAATTTCCCTAATATGTGGAATTTAAGAAAGAAAACAAAAAGAAAACAAGAGACAAGGGCCACCTGGGTGGCTCAGTTGGTTAAGCATCTGACTCTTGATTGCGGCTCAGGTCATGATATGATGGTTCATGAGTTTGAGCCTCACATCGGCCTCTGCACTGACAGCATGGAGCCTGCTTGGGATGCTCTCTCTCGCTCTCTCTCTCTGCCCCTCCCTTGCGCATGTGCACATATTCTCTATCTCTCTCAAAATAAATAAACTTAAGAAAATTTTTTATTAAAAAACAAACAAACAAACAAAACCCAGACTCTTACCTATAGAGAACTGATGATTAAAGGAGGTGGGTGGGGAGATGGGTGAAATAGGTGAAGGGAATTAACAGTACACTTATGATAGCACTGAGTAATGTATAGAATGGTTGAATCATAATATACACCTGAAACTGACATAATGCTGTATGTTAACTATACAGGAATTTTTTAAAAATGTTTATTTATTTATTTTGAGAGAGAGAGAGAGAGAACAAGCAGGGGAGGGGCAGAGAGAGAGGGAGAGAGAGAATCCCAAGCAGGCTCCATACTGACAGTGCAGAGCCTAACGTGGGGCTCAATCCCATGAACCTGAGATCATGATCTGAGCTGAAATCAAGAGTCAGACACTTACCCGATTTAGCCACCCAGGCACCCCTACTATGCAGGAATTTTTTAAAAGTTCTCATCATATTTCACATAGTTGTAGCTATGTAACTATGGTGTTACACAGTTTGTAACTATGGTTACGGTTAACGGATGTTAACTGGACTTATTGTAGAAGCCATTTAACAATAAATACAAATATCAAGTCATGTTGTACACCTAAAACTAACACAATATTATGTCAGTTATGTTTCAATGATCTCAATTAAAAAACATATATATATTTTTTTAATTTTTAAATTTAAATTAAAAAAAATTTTTAACATTTTTATTTATTATTGAGAGACAGAGACAGAGCATGAGCAGGGGAGGGGCAGAGGGAGAGGGAGAGACAGAATCCAAAGCAGGTTCCAGGCTCTGAGCTGTCAGCACAGAGCCCAACGCGGGGCTCAAACTCACAAACCGTGAGATCATGACCTGAGTCAAAGTCAGATGCTTAACCGACTGAGCCACCCAGGCGCCCCAATAAATATAATTTTTTTAAAAAAAGAAAAGAAAGGGTTTCTAGACAGAGGACACTGCCACTGATCTCAATGCCACAGGTCCACAGTCGGTGGGGGAGCCTCCCAGATGCTGGAGGGCAGGAAAGGCTTGGCAGCTGTGAGGTGAAGCCTAGGGAAGAAAGGGTGAGGACACAAACCCTAGGCATGGCCCCTCAGCCTGTCTCTCCATCATCATCATGGTTTCCCCCTCCTCCTTCCTTCTACCCCACAGCTTTACTGAGCAACAGGCAAGTGTCAGAGCACCTGACATGCTCGAATTATCTCATGCAGTCGTCACCATAGCCCCAAGGACATTATTATTATGGTCCCCACTTTTCAGATAGGGAGACTGAGGCTGAGAGGGTTTACAGGCCTGCCAAAGTCCCATAACAAGCAGGTGTTAGGACAGGATTTGCCCTCAAATCTAGCCAACTCCAGTCGTGTCCTGGGAACAGAAGTGATTTATAAACCTTTGCCCAGGGGCGCCTAGGTGGCGCAGTCGGTTGAGCGTCCGACTTCAGCCAGGTCACGATCTCGCGGTCCGTGAGTTCGAGCCCCGCGTTGGGCTCTGGGCTGATGGCTCAGAGCCTGGAGCCTGTTTCTGATTCTGTGTCTCCCTCTCTCTCTGCCCCTCCCCCGTTCATGCTCTGTCTCTCTCTGTCCCAAAAATAAATAAACGTTGAAAAAAAAATTTTTTTTAAATAAATAAATAAATAAAAAATAAACCTTTGCCCAGCCCTAATGCTGTGACCAATCCCTAGCTCTCTCTGTGAGGGGAGATGTTCCTGACTTGGATGCTTCTCTGCTTCTCTCACAAGTATGCACAAAACGCCTTCTGGACACGGATAAGGAGACCGCTCTCTTGTAAGGTCTCTTGGCCAAAGGTGTGTGTGATCTCCTTCTCTAGGACTGGACACCACACAACAAGGCTCCTCCTAAGCAAGAGGGGGCCACCTGGGTGCAGAAGGACCTTCAGCACAAACCCACCATCCCGTCGGAGAGTTCAGTCACACTCACCAGCTTTGGTTTGAGTTAGGACTCAGCCCTTGATGTATCAGATCCTAGGGCTTCAAATAATTATGCAGCACACATTAGATCAAATTTCACTAAAAAGAACTCTACGGAGACTTCTAATAGTTCTCTTAAACTTGAATTTTGCTAAAATTAATCATTCCAAGGTTACAGAAATCAAATGGAGCTGACACCCCAACACTCTGAAGAAGAGGGCATAGCAAGCTTGCACTCGAAAGGGCTAGACACAGGAAGGAAAGGAGAGAACTGTCATGCCCACATCATGCCGCTGCCGGCCTCCACCCACCCCAGACTTCTGTACTCGGCCCATCGTCCTTATGGTGGACATCTTAGATTTTAGCTGAGGGTGTATATTTCATGTGGTTAGGTGAGTGGAATGGAAGAATAATTGCCGCATCAACACATGCTACTTTGCAACACAACTGAATATGAAAATTAGCCTTGTTGGACAGAATTCCCCTTTCAAATGGAATTTTGCAACCTTCTAAAGCATTAACAATTCTGACATAAAGCAGTTTATTACTCGATGCCGTTAAGTTGTATCCTTGATATTCAGAACCGTATAATGCCTGGTCCCGTTATGTAACTTTTCATTTGTTTATGGCTTATCCCAGGATCAAGAATGCCCTCTCATTAGCTCATCACATTCTAGATGTTTCGAGTATATATAGCTTTATGTTTCGAGTGTATATAGATTTGTCTGTCTCTAGCTCTTCTCCCCTCCTATTCTACAAGCTTGTGAAGGTCAGAATTCCTGCAGGACTCATTTCTGTGCCCTTCACCCCCACCTCCACACCCTCACAACCTAACGTATGGTAGACACTCAGTTCATGGTATCATCTCCAAGTTACAAATGAGGAATCGAAGGCCCAATGAGGCTAAGTGGCCAATCCAAAGTTCCCAGTAAATTAGGGGTAGGACAGTTTGTGTCACTCCATCACTCCACACTGCCTCTCAAAGCCAGTGGGTAGTGAAGAGATGGAGACTGAGGCTGCCCGTTCAAAATTCACCACAGAGGCAGTCAGTCTGACAGTCCCTGTGTAACTACGAGGCCACATTAGAAGAAACAGTCTGATTTCCCCTAGTCAGCCCGACTCCTGCCGTGTATACTTACACCTTCTCCCTACCCACATTTATTCCTTTTATGATGCCATTTACAGTCTCATTCCTAACCTCGAATCCAAATACAAAGAAACCTTCCTTTACTTAGTCCTGAAACTGAAACCTAGTTCTGCACTTTTATTCTCTTCAAATCTCTCTTTATTCTGCAATCATAAAAATGCCGTATTTCATCCTAGGACAGGCCGCATGCCAAAATAAATAGCACCTTGGATTTCCTTGAAAAGAAACCTTGGCTCAAAGCACAGCCGTACTGCCACGATGATTCTTGGAGAATTCAACCTTACAAAGTCAAATATTTAGCAAGGTAGTGCACCAAACAGCAACCCTGTCAATCCCTGCACAATCACTTGCAAAGACAAAGCACTCTTTCCAAAAGAGGGAAAAAAAAATTACCCGTACCTCTTACGAATCCTGCCAAAAAGACGAGAGCTTCCTGTTTCCCCATTCCAGGGCCCCATGCCTTCAAGTGTAAATGTCCCCTGTGCTGAGAAGCAGGAGGAATCTGACAGTACTACTTAACATTGAGAGCGAGAGCACTGAAGCCCAAACACCCGGGGAGGTGAGATGCACTCCTAAAAAAGATTCTGCCTATGGAGTTCTCCAGCCAGCTCCCTTCCCGCCGACTCAGGAAACAAAGAGATAACTCATTCTCAATAAATGACACATTAACACAACCTCATTAACTCCGGTCTCACATTTTTCGGCAAGTGTCTGTCATTTTTCCCTGCAATGCAGCAGCTGAATCTGGAGCTTCGGGAAGAGAAAATTGTCGGGAGGAAAGCTGTAACCACATTACCTTCCCCTGGCATCCTCCCCTTGCCATAACCTGGAGCGAGAGAAGTCGTCTCCCTGCGGAAAGCGAGGTTCTGGCTGCTGGACCAGAGCTGATGGCTCATGAGTTCAGCACAGCAGCACTGGCTTCCCAGCTGTTAAAGGATTTGGTCAGGTGATCCGTGACCTTGCTGGAAAAGCAAATACTGACTTCCTTTTCACTCCCGGGAAGAGGGGAGCAGGGTCAGGCAGGAATTCAATGCTCAATAAGCTGATACCCGATCTTGCACAAAGAGGAAAGCTCCAATCCTTCAACTGCAAAGTTAGTTCCCAGAGCTGCGGCCACATCTAAAGACTCACACGCAGCACACACCTTCCTCCTCTGACTGCCCTGACTCTAAGCGCTTCTCTGAGGGGTCATAATTAATTATGCTTTCCTTCTCTCTTCCTGCAGCTTGGGTGGCTCATTAATAAAATTGTTCCTAATGAGGACACAGGGATTGTCCTTAGAAGCTGAAACCCTCCAGTGGTGCATCTCTTTCTTCTAAGCTCTGCTTTAGAAACTTCCTCCCCCACCCACCTCCTGGGGTCCCACAACCATACAAAGCTTCCGCAAGCAATCCCTAGACTGCCAGCTGCCTGGATCTGTGACTCGAAGTCTATTGGGGCAGAGCAGGAAGATATGATGATCAGTGAGATCCCAGGACCAGACTGGCAGCTTCTGCTTCCTGCCACTCTACCAGTCTGATGCCCCAGGACCAAAATGCATCCTATTCTGGCAGAAAGAGAAAGGAAAATACCTACTATAAGGATCCAGCTCCGGGCAGGGCTTCTAACTGCGGCACGGACCAGTGAGTTCAGAAGGGCAGGCTCAGGAGCCCGGGAGAAGGCAGCTGTGGAGGAGGACGGTCTCGGAGTGTCCCAGGCAGGTGCTGTGAAGAGTCTCAGCCAGCCCACTGCAGCCACAGCTCTTTGGAGCAGAGGCAGGTGTGAGGCTCAGGCTCAGGGGCTCCACGCTCTCCAAATCCAGCACTAATACTGGACCTGAAGGAGACACAGTGGGGTAGGTGTCAAAAGGAGCCAGGAGAGCATCTGGGCTCCTGTATGCAGGAGATTATGGGGACCTTATCCCCTTTACCTTCCGTGCGCCCTAGCCACATGAGTGTGCCCTAGGAAATGAAGCTCTATCGGTAAGACATGTCAAAGCAGCTCTGACCTTCACAGACACTGCCTGTCGAGATGCGCTTCAAAGACCAGGGCAGATTCCTGTCTAACCCACGCTGAAATTGATGCCAGAGCTGAGTGTCACCCTGAAATGCTGCCTGCATCCAGCCCAATACACTTGGAAAGCACTAAACATTCTGAATCCCATTTATCCTCAAACTAGCTTGAGGCAGCCAGATGGGATGAGCATCCCCATTGTACAGGCAAAGAAAATGAGACAGACATGGAAGTGACTTCTCTTGGCTCACCTCGGAGTGAATCCGGATTAAAATTAATATTTTGGGGGTGGAATTCTGTGTTTTTCCTACTACACTGGATCACACTCCTTATTTTCCTTACTTGCTTTGTATTCTAGAGCATCTTGTTCAAGAGGAAGGTTAAGAGACTTATGGAAGGGCACAGGTGGATGTGATGGACAAGGCTGTGGAACACCAGCATTCACCTTTCTCAACTGCTGAAAGGATTTCTGTGTTAACTGAGTACACAGACCAAACCATCAGAATAAAAACAAAGTCAGAAATATGCCTTGAACTCTGAGGTCACATGGAAAAATATACTAAGGAGCAAACAGCCTCTTTGATAGATTAAAATGATCATTGATTGGGGCGCCTGCGTGGCTCAGTTGGTTGAGCGTCCAACTCTTGATTTTGGCTCAGGTCATGATCTCATGGTTCATGAGTTCAAGCCCCACATCAGGCTCTGTACTGACAGCATGGAGCCTGCTTGGGATCCTCGATCTTCCTCTCTCTCTGCCCCTCCCCTGTTTGCTCTGTCTCTCAAAATAAACAAATAAATTTTTAAAAAATGATCATTGACCATCCTCTCCAAATTGGCCAGAGAATGGCTAGAGGCACATGCCATTTCAGCAGGACAGAGTGGAAAAAAAAGCTCTCCATTTCACTGGGTCCCACGACTTTCCAGCCACCCATTCTTCCCCTCTGATTCATCTATGTGTTGGAGATAAGCATTCGTATTTGCTCTCCCAGGGAGAAATTCTTCCTTATCCAGTATGGAGATGAGAGGCTTATTTCCAGAACTGTACTTTTCTTTCAAGATCCACCATTCTACCCGGACCACTGGCCAGTCCCTGCCTATCCACCAAGCTCCACTCAGCATCCCCTGAAGAGCAGTGGCTATCCTTCCTGCTTCCACTGTTCCTGTCTGCTTTCTACTGCAGCCAGTATCACCTGAATTCTAATTGCTGCTTCTGCGTTAGTGTCCCTGACCAGCATCACAGGCTAGAGGCCATGTCAGGTTTGTGAAACTGAACTTATCCACAATACTGACCATTCTAAACACAGGTGGGGGTGTCTGGGTGGCTCAGTTGGTTGAGTGTCCGACTTCGGCTCAGGTCATGATCCTGCAGGTCGTGAGTTTGAGCCCGCATTGGGTTCTGTGCTGACAGCTTGGAGCCTGGAGCCTACTTCGGATTCTGCGTCTCCCTCTCTTTCTGCCCCTCCCCTTGCTCACACTGTCTTTCTCTTTCAAAAATAAATAAACATTAAAAAAATTTTAGTAAAAAAATAAAAAATAAACACAGGTGACCCCTCCAGATACTCCCTTCAGTACCAAGGCAGCATTTCTGCTTCTCTAGCTGACTCCAAGCTTCTTACCAGATTAAAAAAGATGGCAGAGGGGCACCTGTGTGGCTCAGTCGGTTAAGCGTCCGAGTCTTGATTTTGGTTCAGGTCATGATCTCATGGTTTGTGAGATTGAGCCCCACATCAGGCTCTGTGCTGACAGTGTGCATACAGAGCCTGCTTGGGATTCTCTATTCCTCTCTCTCTGCCCCTCCCCTGCTCACATGTGCACTCTCTCTCTCTCAAAATAAATGTTAAAAAAAAAAAAAAAACCTTTAAAAAGACGGCAGACTGAGGGAAGGAAATACTAGGCCCCCAGCAGTGCCACTGCTTGGCTCAGATGCCAGGACAGAAGACCCACAGGAAAAGGCACATACTCCGAATCTAGTTTCTTCTTCTTCAGACCTCTTTCTGGAGACAAGGAGCCCTTTCATTTCTCTGGCCTCCACGTGAGATGCTGGGACAGACACTGTGCTGACCGCCATGTCTCTAAGAGGAGGAGAGATTCTTGTCTTTTATGCCTTTCTAACTTGCCCACTTTGCTCATTTCACTCCAGAGTCAAGCAGGGAGGTGAGCAGAACCAGGGTCGTTACCCTCCATTGTCCAGATGAGGACACAAAGCTCATTCCCCAGGTTACAAAGCTAACAAAAGGCAAAGCCTCGACTCAAACCCAGATTTTCTGTCTCGCAGTCTAATAGCCTGATGGAAGCTTCAGTGCTGGTTCTGTCCACGCAGAGGGTGACATCGCATTTAGGGAAGGTCTTCATGGGAAAGCTCCACAACTCTCTAGGGGGTTGTGCTTCTTTGGGGAGGCCCCCCTCCAGGGCCTCTGGGCCATGGGATACCGGCATGCCCCCACCCCTATGCCTCACCCAGACATAGGTCTTTTTTTTTTTTTTTTTTAATTTTTTTTTTCAACGTTTATTTATTTTTGGGACAGAGAGAGACAGAGCATGAATGGAGGAGGGGCAGAGAGAGAGGGAGACACAGAATCGGAAACAGGCTCCAGGCTCTGAGCCATCAGCCCAGAGCCTGACGCGGGGCTCGAACTCACGGACCGCGAGATCGTGACCTGGCTGAAGTCAGACGCTTAACCGACTGCGCCACCCAGGCGCCCCCAGACATAGGTCTTAAGATCAGTAGCCAACTTTATGTTCCCACCAAGCCATCCAGAGAATCCCCCACACCAAACATATTTATCCACAAGAACTTTTCTGGCAAGAATCATTTGGCTGAGGGGAGACTGACTCCTTTTGCAGTTTAGAAACATCCAACTTCTGTGGCCTAGGTCCTGTCTGCCCCATGATGGGAAAAGAGTGGACTCTCCACGTGAGGCAAGATGGACATGTAGGCAAAAAGAAAAGGAGATGAAACTATCTTAAGAATGTGCCTTTTATCTAAGAAGTCCCTTAGGCTTTTGCACTTTGCTCAGGAAGGTCAGCTACTTGGCAGCCTGTGTGATGACAGGGGCCGAGTTGGAGCATACTGGTTAGGCACACATGCTGCTGAAACAGAGCCTCTCTGAGCACGCGGGTTCTGACTATGGCCACTCTGATGGAACACAACTTAAACGGATGGAGAAAGAAATCATGCCCGTGAGACCTGCAGGTGCAGCTGTCCAGGGGGAATCAGCGGTTGTAAAGACTGACCCTTTAAATCAGAGGAGAATTTCTCAGGAAGGGAACAGTGCCAATTTCGAGGAGAGAGGAGTCTTCACTAACCAGTGAGAAACGTTCCCTAGGGAAAATGGAAGGCATCGGGGCCACAGGGAAAAGACCCTCCCGGAATGCTCTCAGTCCTTCACCCAAACGCACTATAAAATCAAGACACCAAGAGACAAATGAGGAAAAGGCACGAGCAGGCAATTCAGAAAAGAAGAAGTACTCACGGCTAATATTCGAAAGATGTTTAACCACATGAATTAAAAAGGAGAAAGATAACATCAAAATGCCATACTCTTTGTTTACCCTACACTGTGCCAGGCACCGTAGGTCCATTCCAAACACCATCCAATTTAATTTTCACAATAACCCTATAAGGTGGTACTGTTATTTCCATTGTCCGAGGCTCAGGGCAGTTCGTTGCCCAGGTACCAAGACTATCTGCACCAAGAGTCAAATTCAGTTTATGCACCGCTGTTAACCATGGTATGACAACGACTTACAAGTTAGGGGAAAAAACTGTTTGTTTTTGTTTTTGTTTTTGTTTTTGTTTTTTTTCAATATATGAAATTTATTGTCAGATTGGTTTCCATACAACACCCAGTGCTCATCCCAAAAGGTGCCCTCCTCAATACCCATCACCCACCCTCCCCTCCCTCCCACCCCCCACCAACCCTCAGTTTGTTCTCCGTTTTTAAGAGTCTCTTATGCTTTGGCTCTCTCCCACTCTAAGCTCTTTTTTTTTTTTCCCTTCCCCTCCCCCATGGGTTTCTGTTAAGTTTCTCAGGATCCACCTAAGAGTGAAAACATATGGTATCTGTCTTTCTCTGTATGGCTTATTTCACTTAGCATCACACTCTCCAGTTCCATCCACATTGCTACAAAGGGCCATATTTCGTTCTTTCTCATTGCCACGTAGTACTCCATTGTGTATATAAACCACAATTTCTTTATCCATTCATCAGTTGATGGACATTTAGGCTCTTTCCACAATTCGGCTATTGTTGAGAGTGCTGCTATGAACATTGGGGTACAAGTGCCCCTCTGCATCAGTACTCCTGTATCCCTTGGGTCAATTCCTAGCAGTGCTATTGCTGGGTCATAGGGTAGGGAAAAAACTGTTTTTAAAGAAAGATCGTCGGGGTGGTGGTGCAGTTGGCTGAGTGTCTGACTCTTGATCACGGCTCAGGTCTGATCTCATGGTTTTGTGAGTTTGAGCCCCACATCGGGCTCTGCGCTGATGGTGTGAGGCCTGCTTGAGATTCTGACTCTCCTTCTCTCTGCCGCTCCCCAGCTTGTGCTCTCTCTCTCTCCAAAAAAATAAATAAACTTTAAAAAAATTTTAAAAAGAAAGAAAGAGCGTCAGTATTGGTAAGCATGTGATGAGAAGGGGACACACCTCCCTGGAAGATGGCAGCAGTCGGGGCAGCTGCAACCACAGGAGCCGCGCCTCCAACACCTGCCGGCATCTCCCGCTACGCTGTCCACCTGTTCCATGGCGCTGGCTTAGTGTGTGCACACGCACAGCAACTTCCAAAGCAAATACAGCCAGATAAAACGATGAAGTAAGAAGATGAAAGTGACATGAGATTTCTTTTCGTGGTATAAAAAAAAAATCACTATTATGATATATTCTTAGAAAATAAAAAAAATCATTTGTGGGGAAAAAAGGGGGGAAACCATCATTATCCTACCATCTCGATAAAAACTAGTTTCATGTCCAACTACTTTGCATATCCTAACATAATTTTATTTTATTATTTATTTATTTTTGAGAGAGACAGAAGGCGAGCAGGGGAGGTGTGGAGAGAGACGAGAGACACAGAATCCAAAGCAGGCTCCAGGCTCTGAGCGGTCAGCACAGAGCCCAAGGCAGGGCTCGAACTCAGGAACCGGGAGATCATGACCTGAGCTGAAGTTGGATGCTTAACCCACTGAACTACCCGGCACCCTGTGTATCTTAACATAATAAAAGAGCAAGTACTATGGTGGTTAAGAGTCTGGGCTCCAAGTCAAGAAGCCATGGCTAGAATCCCAGGTCCGCCACTCCCTGTGTAACCTTGAACACATGGCTTAACCTCTCTGTGCCTTAGCTGCCTCACTTGTAAAAAAAGGAATAGTAATATACCCTACATGTCATGGAGGATTAAAGATGATGATATAGGTCAACCACTTAGAACACAGACTGGTATACAGTCTGTGTTCAACTTATAGTAAATATGTTAGCTATTAACATAATAGTATAAATTCAAGTGTGAATTCAATTTTATATTTAAAATTCTATCACCTAACCGTTTAAAAAATACAGTCATACCTGTTTTATAACGATTACTGTAAATGGCTGTGCAAAATTCCCTTGACTTAGGCCTTATTTTCCAAACTCACTCCCTCCTGGAGGTCATTCCATGTCATCTTTAGCTCTCTCGGCCGTGCTTCCAGATCAGGCAGCCTGTCAGGCAGGCCTCAGGGCAGGTCTCCAGGAAGACCCCAATTCCAGGTGGCTGGAACCCAGTTGACACATATGATGATGAATGGTTAAGAGCACAGGCTTTGAGGTAAGACAGACCAGGTTTAAATCCTGGCTATGTGACCTTGAGCAAATTTTCCTGTTCAGTTCAGTCCATGGTTGTGAGGACCGTGTGAGATACGTATGTAAAGTGCTTGTACCAATGCTCTGTATATAATAAACAATCAATAAATGTTAGCTAGGATTACTTTGTAAACCCACAATGTTTTAAGTGAGGGAAGGGCACAGATTGTGTTTGATTTATTAATCACCCTATTCCTAACAGTGGATATGATAGGAACTCAACTAACACGCGAATAAATGGATGGATCATAGAAACTGTCAGAGCTGGAAAGGATTTTTCTTAAACAGCTTTATTTGTTATGTAATCTACATACCGTATAATTTACTTATATACATTGGGCAATTCAACAATTGTAGTATACTCAGAATTATGCAAACATTGCCACAACCTGATTTTTAAAAGTGTGCTAAAATACATATACATAAGATAAAATTTACCATTTTAGCCATTTGCAAATGTAGAATTCAATGGCGTTAAATACATTCACAATGTTCTGTCACCATCACCACTATGCCCCCAATTTTTTATCTCCATCATAAACTCTGTAACCCACTAAACAATAACTCCCCACTCCCTCTTGCCCTGGTAACATCTACTTTCTGTCTCTATGAATTTGCCTATTCTAGGTACCTCATATATATGGGATCATACAATATTTTGTCCTTCTGTGTCTGGTTTCTTTCATTTAGCATGTTTCCAGGGTCCATCCAAGGCTTAGCATATATCAAAATTTCATTTCTTTTTATGGTTGAATATTATTCCTTGTATATAGGTAGCATATTTTGTGTATCCATTCTTCCATCAACTGACACTTGGGTTGCTTCGATCTTTTGGCTGTTGTGAATAATGCTTCTATGAACACTGGTATACAAATGTATGTTTAAGTCCCTGCTTTCCTGTAAGAATGAAACTGCTGCGTCATATGGTAATTCTATTTTTAATATTTTGAAGAACCACCAAACTGTTTTCTAAGGAAGCTGCACCATTTTACATTCCTACCAACAATGCATAAAGGTTCCGATTTCTCCATATCTTCACCAACATTTGTGGGGTTTTTTTTTTGTTTTCCATTAAAAAAAAAGTTATTACAGCCATCCTAGTAAGTTTAGTAGGTGTGACGTGTTATCTCCTTGTGGTTTTGGTTTTCATTTCCCTACTGACGATGATTGTTGAGCATCTTTTTTATGTGCTTCTTGGCCATTAGTATACCTTCTTTACAGAAATGTCTATTCAAGTCCTTTGCCCATTTTGAATTGGCAAAATTGTTTGTTTTTTGTCATTGTTGAGTGGTAAAAGTTCTTTCTGGATATTAACAACTTATCAACTATGTGATTTGCATGTATTTTCTCCCATTCTGTAGGGTGTCTTTTTGCTTTCTTGATATTGTCCTTTGATGTACAAAGGTTATTGATTTTGATGAAGTCGGATTTGTCTATATTTTCTGTGCTTTGGTATCATACCCATGAAATTGTTGCCAAATTCACTGTCATGAAGATTTTCCTCAATGTTTTCTTCTACAAGTTTTAGTTTTAGCTTTTAAGTTTAGGACTTTGATCTACTTCGAGGTCATTTTTCTTTGTGGTTTAAGATTAAGGTCTGGCTTTATTCTTTTACTTATGAACATTCAGTTTTCCTAGCACCAGTTGTTGAAAAGACCACAATCTCATTTTAGAACATTTTCATCATCCCAAAAAGAAAAGAAACCCCATACGTGGGATTTCATTTTTATAAGGAGCTAGAAACATAAGTGAGTTATTGAGAGTTAATAAGCCTTGGCATTCATAAACAAAAATTAGTTCACTACAAGACTTTCCCGAGAACATTAATTCTCTGTTCCACAAAGAAGTGTGACCTCCAGCCATCACAGAATAGCACTGCCAAACTCCCATGTATGCACACAGGCCAACAGCTGAAATTCCCGCAATTCTCAGGAGGGTGCTTTGTTGTTAATACAGAAGATATTTGTTGCTTTTTTGGGCTAGCCAGCACTTTGTGAACACCCTTCCTATGCTTGGGTTATTTCCTTCCTTAAGAGTCGCACCTCCCCAAGGCTGCAACCAGAATTTGCAGTGCCAGACTCCTTTATAGTTAGGACTCAGTCATGGGACCTGCGCTCAGCAGGTAGAGAGGCACGCAGGCCAGACCTCAGGTTGGAAGAAAGTGTCCTGGAAAAGGAAGGGCTGCAGGCAAGTGATTCTGGAGAGTGTGGTGGAGTGACTCAACATCTTTTAATACATTCCTCTTCTACATAAGCTCTCCATAAGCCTGGTTCTGTTGTTTGTTTGCAACTATGACCCTTGACTGCTACAATGCAGCGTCAGCATTGGTTTGGGTTTTAATTGCTTTCTTTTCTGTTAATTTATATTGCTTGTAGATTGCTTTCTGGAGTTTCTTTTTTGTTTGTTTGGGTTTTTTTTCAAATGTTTATTTTGAGAGAGAGGGAGACAGAGTGTGGGTGAGGGGCAGAGAGAGAGGGAGAGAGAGAATCCCAAGCAGGCTCCACACTGTCAGTGCAGAACCTGATGCGGGGCTGGAACCCATGAACCATGAGATCGTGACCTGGGTTGAAATCAAGAGTCGGATGCTTAACCAACAGAGGCACCCAAACCCTACTTTCTGGAGTTTCAGTTGATTGTTTTGTCCTGAGTATTTGCTGCATGACCATGTTGATTACTTTTCTCTTCCCCTTTCATCCTTTGTTATTACAGATTCTTTCCCATTAGAAAGTAGGAGCCAGTGGGCTCAGTGAGCCACAAGGTTTTTTGCTTAGCCAGGTTGGGCCACAGTCAAAAGAGCTTGGGAACCACCACTTGGAGTAAACCAAGGAATTCAACCTCACCTCCTCCCTCCTGGGTCACCTCAGTGAAAGCGTCTCCAGGGTAGGCACAGACACACCCTCCAGCACCCACCCTCTCTGGGCGGCCCCCACTCTCAGCATCATTGTCCCTGGTCAGAATCCAGCGGAAACCTTCACAGACTTCTGCCTGGCTGCAGAACATGGGTCGCAGGTGCAGACACTTTAGGGCTTGCGTGGGCTGTGGCATCTGCCTTCTGGGTTGGGAGGAAAATTTATCTTGGCACAGCCTGCACATTCAAGAAAGTCAGTTAAACCAAACTGAGCCTGATAAGTAATCTCCAGACACCTGGGTGGAACCAGTGATGTTTCCAGATTTTTCAGGCAAGTTGAAAGACTTTTTATTATTTCACAAGACCCTGCCTGCCCCTCTAGCAGGCACAGTGTAAGGAAAAGCAGGCGTATGTGATGGGGGTCAGACAAGGATGAGCATCCAGCTTCAGTGGCATACAGCTGGATAAAGGTTGGGCATCATCAGACATGAACCAGAGAGAGGCAATGACAGAAACTTCTATCATCTTCAACTTGTCCTTGAAGAAGATGGGATTTATTGCTAGTGCTTCATCAGCGGTACAAAGAAAGGTCATATACTGTTCTGGTTTGGGTTTTGTTTTGTTTTGTTTTAACGTGGATAAAGTCAGTAAAAAAAAGGTGTGTCCAAAATTCACATCCCATATTTGTTATCACCCCACTGCAGCTCAAAGATGAAACAAAATGGTTGGGCATTTGGAGCACAGCACAGGCAGACTTGTTCATTAACTCTAACAACAAACACAATAAAGATCCAGCTCAATTATGGGGCCTTTTTTAAGGCAAGGTCCCTCTTTCATGCTTCTAGGTCTGCTTTAGGGCGCCTAGGGCCTTGCAGATGGCAGGTGCTAAATCCCTCCTGCTGATCGTCTACAGCTGGGAGCAGAGAAACAAAAAGGACCTGGGACATCATCTTCTTTACCAATGAGGAAATAGGTTCATTGACTTGTCCACACCACACAGCAGGGTGAAGGTCAGATTCTATTTTCTAGACTCCTGATCGAGTGCTTTCCTTTATAAACCTCATGCCGAAGGCAGTGGTCTGCAGTGTGGTATTGGAGGCTATCAAATGAATGGTTTCTTTAAAAACGATGTGGCTGGCGGTCCCCAGTTTAAACATGGGATAATGGCATTATTGTGGTGAAGAGTGCTAGAGAGCAGGTGCTAAATCCTATTGGTGACCTTTGCTTGCAGCCTCTGGCTACAGGAAAAGTATGATGCTTAATGACAGAACAGTCACCAACACCTGTTAAGCACTTCCTCTGAATGAGTCCTCTACTCGTCCACACTCAGCACTGGAACAGCACTGTCATGACTTCCCCATAAACCCGGTAAAGATGGCCACCTCATGGCTCAGCCTCAGCTCAATGGTTGTGTTCAATGAAACAACAGTTAAGCAGGAAAAAATGAATTGGAGGCAGTCCAAACCTTCACTGCAGTCTCTAGAGAAAACACCAAAGGGGAAGTGCATTCTTAGCACAAGACAAAGTCTTAAAATTTTCCTTTCCTGTCTCTCCTATTCTCATTATCTACTTCCAGCAAAGCAACTGCTCCAGCAGCCGGGTGCTCTGTTTCCCATCATCTCATACCTGAACTCTTCCACTTGGCTCATCAGCTCATTCACCTCCCTCACCTCTGGGCTATACTTACCCATTCTCTGCCAGTTTCTCTCCCCTCATCACCAGGAATCCCAATATTGGCTCCATTTGTCCAGTGCTTTCTCATCACTGGGTGACCCCAATCTGTATAATTGGGGCAAGAGCCAAGAAAACTATGCCAGAAATTTTCTTAGAAGGGAATTACTTGAAGTCTCCACAGGCAAACAAGTTTTGAATACTCACATGCTTATATGTTTTAGTCCCCGTCCCACCCATTTTACAGATTAGAAAACTGAGGCATCGTCATTGTCATGAATAATTATACTGTTATTATTATAAATAATAACTGTTATTAGTCAGACATTATCTGATATTGTACAAATGATCACTTATTTAATTTTACATTGACCATATGACATAGGTGCTCTTATATCCTTTTCACAGATGATGGGTTCAGGGCACAAAGCTAGTAAATGGCAGCCCTGAAACTCAGATTGAAGTGTGTCTGACCAAGCTCTTGATCACAGTGTTCTCTGGCTTAAAGACTCTAGTTCTGTGACTATCTACGAAACAAGTTGCCAGTCGTGCTTAAATACAAAAGGAAGGAACCAGATAGAAAGATTTAGGCAAGTGAAAGAATCTTAGCATTAAATTGCATCACCAGCCATGCTCCTTAAGTATCACATGATTATGAAAATATAAACAACATTATTTGGCATGCAGTAGGTCTATAAATAAGATAAATTTGTTTGCAAAGGAATAAGCTGGGAAATGCAGTGACTTTCTAATTAACTTAAAATTATTTAATCAATACAACACACTTACTCTTCAAATAATCTTTGAAAGCTCTGAAGAGTCTTGAGGTGTTTAATTGCTTTTTAGCCAGATAGCAATGGTCAAGTTACACCAATACAAGTTTCAGAGCAAATGCTCTTTGCAGATCTAGCCTTCTGTCAAAATTTATATTAGAAACACATATTGTCAGGCCAGATACAAGGGTTTTAAGTTACAAATTAAATTTGCTTCTCTGTTCTTCACCTAGGCATGGTGAAGGGAGGGGGGGTGAGGCACTGCAGTGGCTGATGCAGGAATCCATGGGTCCTGCCTGGTATAACTTGGGGGAGAGATGCACCTCCCTGCCAGTGGGCCAGTTTCCCCCAAAGTAGGGGGATGCTACCATCGGTGACTGAGGACCCAGTCCAGCCCAGATTTCCCCTAACGGCTCCAGCAGCTATAAATCACGAGCCATCTGGCGCTAAGGCCTGAGCCAGGAGTTTGCCAGGATCCCACTCAAATCCACTATACCTACTCAGAGGGACCCCTGAAGTAAAAATAATAAATAGGAATGGAACAAACAGTAGATACAAAATCAGAACCACTGGGGCAGGAATCTCTGTTTTAGCAAGCCCTCCAGGTGATTTTTATGTGTGCTAGAGTTGAGAAGTCCTGACCTACCCTACTTTAAAAAACATTTTGTGAACTATAGTTCAGTGCATCTCAAACTGGATTGTGCATATACACCTCCTGCAGATCTCGTCCAAGGCAGATGCTGATTCAGTAGGTGTGGGGTGGGGTCTGAGAATCTGCATTTCCAACAACTTCTCAGGAGATGCTGATGAGGCTGGTTCCAGAACCAAGAAGCCAGGCACATGATGGGTGTCTGTGGTTGAGAAGGGATGGGAGTGGGGGAGTCCAACAGACCTTGGCACGATCCCCAGCTCCCATGCTTATAATGCTTTGTGACCTTGGCCATGTCACTCTACCTCTTTGAGCCACTTTCCTTGAGCTTTGAAAGGGCATAAAATAGTACCATCTACTTTATAAGGCTGTTCAGATGGCAACATGCCTATACCTAACAGAGCACTTGGCATGTAGAAAACACTCAAACAGAAGCTGTGGTTGCTGTTATTTCTGAGGGAAGGAAGCAACTAGTAAGTGCTCAATAATTGTTCTTTGTTATTATTTATCGAGAGTTGCCTATGGTATTGTAGGCAGTGTGTCAAGTGGTACTCTACTGTCTTTTCCTTCTCCCAAAGATTCTGTGTATCTGTGTACGTCAGGTATTATTTGTTCTGGTTTGCAGACTGGGAAGCCAAAGCCCAGATAGCTTAGTAACTTGGTCCAAGTCACAAAGAAAGTGAATGGTAGAGCTAGGGTTGAATGTGGGTCTTCCTGCCTAAGTTTCTAACTGCCCAGACTGAGGCATGGCTCTGTCCACACTTGTCTGCAAGGGCTGAGTCAAGGGAAGGGTGGCAGGCTGTAACTTAGGTCTCGGCAAGGAGGTACAATACAGGTCTGGTTGCAGAGGCAGAGAACAGGCACGGGCAAATGGAGTCCTTGAAGTTGGAATGCCGACCAGCAGAGGGGACATCAGGGCTGACAGAAGGAGTGGGGCCGTGTTCCACAAGGATATGGGCACATAGCAATCAGGAATAGAATCTAAAAGGGATGAGAAGGGATGCCTCAGTAGCTCATTCGGTTGACCATCCGACTCTTGATTTCGGCTCAGGTCATGATCTAGAGTTGTGGGATCAAGCCCTGAGCTGGGCTCTGCACTGAGCATAGAGCCTGCTTAAGATTTTCTCTCTCTCTCTCTCTCTCTCTTTCTCTCTCTCTCTCTCTCTCCAAATAAAAATAAATTAATTAGTTAATTAGAAGGACAAGGATTGGCTCCCTGATCCCTCGTATAGACTGACCCATAGCAGTGCTCCTTAAAGATACAGTAATTGAATGAATGAACCGATGGAGTAACAGATTCATTAATATTTTCAAAGCAGCAACTGATTTGAAATTGGTGGGCAGGATGTGTTGGAGTGGGAGAGAAATTTTCACTTCTGGACTTTCCTTCTTTAAAAAGAGAGCAGTTTAAAATAGAAGAACAACAGGAATATTTCCCTTGGAGCCCAGCCAGACCACACAATGCCTCCTTTTCTTCCCAGACCAGAAGGCATTTGGGGCCCAGCCCCTCAGCGGGTGTGTGCAGCACGGAGCCTGCCCAGCATACTTACCCACTTGTGCTCTGGAGCCCAGAACCCCCTGCCTGCCAAGCCCAACACAAATGCCTCCTTCACCACAGCCCTCTGCCACGTGTGGTTTCCACCGCTGTTTCTAAAATCCTCCCTCCAGGGCCAAAGTGAGGCCCTTTTGGCTGAGTCTCCCCACTACTGTGTGGAGACAAGAGACAGTGATGCTTTCTCAATCATCCTGTCACCTTCTCGGGGCCCCAAGGCATGAAATGAAAGAGCCCAGCAGCTTGAGGGAAGCAAGGGGAGCCTTTCCTATTCAAAGATCAGCCTCTACACATGGTGTTCAGTCAACCAATAATGAGAAATCATTGTTCAGGCACAGGGCTAGGTTCTGGGGATTCACAAGTGAATAAGACAGGGAATAAAGATCCCTTAAGGAACTCACATTCCAAAATGGGAGGCAGAGTGCAGCACCTGGGTGGCTCAGTCAGCTAAGCGTCTGACTTTGGCTCAGGTCATGGTCTCGTAGTTTGTGAGTTCGAGCCCCCTGTGGGGCTCTGTGCTGACAGCTCAGAGCCTGGAGCCTGCTTTGGATTCTGTGCCTCCCTCTCTCTCTGCCCCTCTCCCGCTCATGCTTTGTCTCTCTCTGTCTCTCAAAAATAAATAAACATTAAAGAAATTAAAAAAAATAAAATAAAGGCAGAGACCTAAACAAGGCCATACAGTGTCACAGAGGCGGCCGAAGGTATTACGAAGGACCGCAAGAGCATTGCAGCCATGGCATTTGAGCTGGGCTTTGAAGGATGAATAAAAGCTCGCCAGGCAGATGGAGGAAGCAGCTTTCTAACTCAGACATGAAAGTATGTTTGATGGGCTTGGGGAATGGCCAGCAAACCAGGCCCAGATTGCAGGGAGGGGGCAGAGGATGGGAAGGGCGAGGCTGGAGGTCAGCTCAGTTTATTCCATAGAGAGTAGGAAACCAGCAAAGGTTCTACAGCAGGGCAGGAACCAGATGAAAGCTGGGTGTTGGATAGAACTCCAACTGCAGTGAGTGAGGCGGGGAGGTGTAGTGGCTGGGGGTAGTGTCCCCAGAGCCTGGCCGTTAGTGGACAATAAGTATTTACAGAACAAACAAATGATTTCGAGAGGAAAGAATATAGCAGTTCTGACAAGAGGTCTGGCCAGACGTAATGCTTTTCACTAACTGCTCGTTTTATGCATGTTTTTCTTTTAAGAGAGCAAAAGCTTTTCTTCTCCTTTATTGAACCATCACAAATGTATATAATCTGAGATTGGAGGCATAATTACATAATGTCTTACATTGTTGGCAGTTTCCTAAATGTTTGCTTTGTCTCCCATAATAACTCTGTCATCTCCTTGACAGCCAGGGCAATGCCTCTTATGGTCTGTGTGCATTGCCCACCAATACCTCTCATGTGCTGAGCACACAGTAGGCCCCGGTAGGCAGAACCGTGAAGCTGATTCATGGAGCCTAAGAGTCAGACAGGCTTTGTAATTAACTGGTTCAACTCTCTCATTGTACAGATGAGGAGACTGAGACCCAGAGGAAGGGAAACACATGCCCTACCTGAAAATACGTTCACAGTCCTACTTCTGGGCCCTTGCGTTTCACAGCAGGGACTTGGGCTCAGTTAAGCCTTTCAGGAGCAAATACCAAGGGTCAAGAACAGACTCTGAAATCAACCAGTGATGAGTTTGGGTAGCGGTAGGGCAAATAGAACACCAACACACAACCGATATAGGCACAAGAGAAATGTGTTCATGTACATGCACAGTATTCAGCTTCAGTGCTTACTCAGTGCTTACAGCATAGCCTGATACTAGAACTGCTAGAGGACAGCATGAAGATTAGAGTGTGGACTTGGAGGAAGGTGGGTCCGAGTTCAAATCCCAGCTCTGCCGCTTACCCGTTTTGTGTTTGGCAAGTTCCCTAAACCCCCCAGCCATGGTGTCCACACACGTGTAAAACGGCAAAAATACAATTTCCTCCTTACCAGGTTATACAGATTCACTGGGGTGAAGTATATAAAATGTCTATCACAGTGGCTGCAGTAGGAGTTGAAAGGGATTGAGTGAGAGAGAAAGAAGGAAAGAAAACAGCAGGACTTGGCAACCTGTGGGATCCATTGGTTATTCACCCTTTGTTTGCTGAACACTTACTCCGTTCAAGCACTGGATCAGGAAGGAGAGGGAGGGGTCAGCTGCCCCAGCCTTTCAAACCTGGGTAACTAGAGTGGTAGGGACAACCAGTGAGTTAGAAAGATCAGGAGGGAAAAAAGATTTGGGAATAAGGGAACGGGCGTTCATCCTTGGGCATGCCGAGTGCCTGACTAGGGGTTCACCCACAGAGAGGGGTTCACCTGGAGAGTGTGGCCCAGCAGATAGTGGAAAAGGTGGGCCCGGGACAGGGGAGAGACCCAAAGATTAGAGGTGCAGATTCATGTGGGTACTGGGGGTGGGAAGCAAGAGCTAGCAGAGGAGGAGCGTAAGGGAAACTCCTGAAGAAAGTCACATTTGGGAAGCCGACGAGGAAGAAAAACCAGGGTGGCGTGTGGCCCAGAAATCCAAAGTGGGTAAATCTTGAGGAAACAGTGAGCTCGGGCTCAGTCTCAGAGGAGTGAGGGAAGATGCCAAGGGTTGACAAGATGGCAGAAGCCGCAGGTGGGGCTCTGCTTTGATGCTTCAGTGGAATCCCGGAGAGAAACGGACAGCAGCTCATAGGAGGGGTAAGGTGAGCTCGCAGGAAGGTGAGCATGCCTGCAGGCCAAGGGGGAGAAGCCAAGGTGACGGATGGACAGAGATGCAAGGAAGAGAAGGGGCATAAAAACCGATGCGTATCCAGGCACTGCTAACACAAGCAGCAGAGTTAAATGCCACCTTCCCCGCAACCATAGCAGTGAGGCGATTTTATTAGTCATATTGTGCAATGAAGAAAGTGGGCCCAGAGAGGCTAAGTAACTCCCCCAAGTTAGCAGTAGGAGGAGCTGAGATTCGAAGCCAGAAGTTCTGGCTCCAGAGTCCACAGCCAGTTTGAAGGAGAGTGTTTCTGGAGGCGGGAAGGGAAGGTTGTTAAGGCTGCGCTCTGGCAAGGGAGAGGACAGCAAAGATGGGGAGAAATCATGAGGTGGGGGGGCAGGGAGAGTTCAAGCCACAGGACCTCCGCCTTCCCAGGAAGGCAGGAAACAGATCGAGTGCTAGGAGGGAGAGCCTACGAATGGATTGGAGGCCAGAGGACAGCAGACGAGGTTTACAGCAGTCAACGGGGAGACTGGATGAGACACACGGAGATAAACATGAAGGAGGCCAAGCAGCCGCAGAGGTTAAAGGGCATGGATTTAAAATGAATCCATCAGTTGCAAGGCAAGATCAGAGAAAGGGTACAGTAAGGTTTAATCCAGGGTTGGGGTTTACACAAGTAAGAGGTGTTAAGGGGAGACTATAGGAAGGAAGGGAGGACATGGCATGGGTATAGTCCAGAGCTGGAAGGGGAAGGAGAGATGTGAAAAAAGACAAGTAGGTAGCAGGAAGGGGATGTGTTCAAAGAGGAGGTTTGAATCTCCCCTTGTACTGAGAAGGGCTGACTTTCCCCTCTGGCAAGAGGCACCCCCATGAAGGGCAGGCACAGGTCACAGCCTTCCTATCAGACATACCTTCCTATCCACATACCTGGCTTCAGGAATTTTCTCGCAGCTGAATAAATAAAAGTAAGTCCAGAGAAAAAGTCCTAATCAAAACCTGAATGGATCAGCTTGAGATTTCAATGTTACTCAGCACTGAAAAAAGGATTTTTAAAATCCATTGTGAAGGGGCTCCTGGGTGGCTCAGTTGGTTAAATGTCCAACTTCGCCTCAGGTCATGATCTCATGGTTCATGGGTTTGAGCCCCACATTGGGCTCTGCACCGTGAGCGCAGAACCTGCTTCAGATCCTCTGTCCCCCTCTCTGCCCCTCTCCCTCTCCCTCTCTCTCAAAAATAAATAAAAACATTAAAAATAAATAAATAAAAATCCACTGTGAAAAGTTGTAATTCACACTCCCCTTCCCCCAATTCCATCCAAAGAATGCAAGATGTAAGCAGGGTTTGCTTTTTCTCAGTGATGTAGTGGGCTGTATCACCCAGTATCCAATAAGCTGTGCCAAGCACATTTGCATTGTATTTAATTCTCATCTTAACCTTTGAAGAAAGGAATTGTTATCCCCATTTTATAGAGGAGTAAACAGAGGCTTATCACAGACTCTCTTTACATATGCACAGAAGTGATGTAATGACCTTCAATATTCAAGATAGAGTATTAGGAGAAAAACAGCAGAATAGTATGTAAAACCTCATTTTTATTTAAAAAAATTCCTATCCAGGGGCGCCTGAGTGGCTCAGTCAGTTAAGCGTCCAACTCTTGATTACGGTTCCAGAGATTGAGCCCCGAGTCAGGCTCTGCACTGACAGCAGGAGGGAAGCTGCTTGGGATTCTCTCTCTCCCTCTCTCTCTGCCCCTCACTTGCTCTCGCGCCTGTGCATGTGCACTCACTTTCACTCTCTCTCAAAAAAAACTTTTAAAGAAGTGTCATCAGGGTGCCTGGGTGGCTCAGTTGGTTGAGTGTCCAACCAGCTCAGGTCATGATCTTGCAGTTCACAGGTTCAAGCCCCGTGTCGGGCTCTGTGCTGACAGCTCAGAGCCTGGAGCCTGCTCCAGATTCTGTGTCTCCCTCTGTTTCTGCTCTTCCCCCATTCACATGTGTATGTGTGTGTGTGTGTGTGTGTCTCAAAAATAAACATTAAAAGAAATTTGTTTTAATAAAAAAGTTTCTATCTAGAGGCACCTGGGTGGCTCAGTCAGTTAAGCCTCCAACTCTGGGTTTCACCTCGGGTCATGATCTCACGTTGAGTGAGTTCGAGCCCTGTGTCAGGCTCTGTGCTCACAGTGTGGAGCCTGCTTGGGATTATCTCTCTGCCCCTCCCTCACACATGCTTTCTCTCTCTCAAAGTAAATAAATAAATAGGGGTGCCTGGGAGGCTCAGTTGGTTAAGCATCCAACTCTGGATTTCTGCTCAGGTCTTGATCTCACAGTTTGTGAGTTCGAGCCCCACATCAAGCTCCATGCTGACAATGTGGAGCCTGTTTGGGATTTTCTCTCCTCCTCTTTCTCCCTGTCCCCAACTCAAGCTCAAGCTCTCTCTCAAAATAAATAAATAAACTTAAAAAAAAAGTTTCTATCCAGATTATATATATATGAATTTATACCTACATCTAATAAGGATATAGTTATAACTCATATAGGTGTAGTGCCAAGTCTAAAACAATACACTCCAAACTGTCCCATAAACCCCAATCACCAATTCTTATCAATTCAGAGTTTTCCCTTTCATGTGTTTCTATATTATTTTAGATGTTTGCCACTCATTGGCATGGTTTTTTAAATAATTTTTAATAAAAAATTTTTCCAGTAGGGTTTATTGAACCTTTCAAATTGCAAAAGACCACCCACTCACACACACACACCCACACTCTAAAGATTATTTTTTAAATGGGAAAGGGAAAACTGGTCAGCGACATGCAGAAGAATGAACCTGGACCACTTTCTTACACCATATACAAAAATAAACTCAAAATGGATGAAAGACCTAAATGTAAGACAGGAAGCCACCAAAATCCTTGAGAAGAAAGCAGGCAAAAACTTCTTTGATCTTGGCCGCAGCAACTTCTTACTCAACACATCTCCAGAGGCAAGGGAAACAAAAGCAAAAATGAACTACTGGGACCTCATCAAAATTAAAAGCTTCTGCACAGCGAAGGTAACAATCAGCAAAACTAAAAGGTAACCAAGAGAATGGGAGCAGATATTTGCAAATGACATATCAGATAAAGGGTTAGTATCCAAAATCTATAAAGAGCTTATCAAACTCAACACCCAAAAAACAAATAATCCAGTGAAGAAATGGGCAAAAGACATGAATAGACACTTCTCCAGAGAAGATATCCAGATGGCCAACCAACACATGAAAAAATGCTCCACATCACTCATCATCAGGAAAATACAAATCACAACCACAATGAGATACCACCTTACACCTGTCAGAATGGCTAAACAATTCAGGTAACAACAGATGTTGGTGAAGATGCAGAGAAAGAGGATCTCTTTTGCATTGTTGGTGGCAATGCAAGTTGGTGCAGCCACTCTGGAAAACAGTATGAAGGTTCCTCAAAAAACTAAAAATAGAACTACTCTACAACCCAGCAATTGCACTACTAGTCATTTATCCACAGGATACAGGTGTGCTGTTTTGAAGGGACACATGTACCCCCATGTTTATAGCAGCACTATCAACAATAGCCAAAGTATAGAAAGAGCCCAAATGTCCATCGATGGATGAATGGATAAAGAAGATGTGGTGTGTGTGTGTGTGTATATATATATATATATATATATACACACACACACACACTGGAGTATTACTCAGCAATCAAAAAGAATGAAATCCTGCCATTTGTAACTACATGGATGGAACTGGAGGGTATTATGCTAAGTGAAATGAGAGAAAGACAAAAATCATATGACTTCACTCATATAAGGACTTTAAGAGACAAAACAGAGGAACATAAGGGAAGGGAAACAAAAAGAATATAAAAACAGGGAGGGGGACAAAACAGAAAAGACTCATAAATATGGAGAACAAACGGAGGGTTACGGGAGGGGTTGTGGGAGGGGGGATGGGATAAATGGGTAAGGGGCACTAAGGAATCTACTCCTGAAATCATTGTTGCACTATATGCTAACTAATTTGGATGTAAATTTTAAAAAATAAAAAATAAGGGGCACCTGGGTGGCTCAGACGGTTAAGCGTCCAACTTCAGCTCAGGTCATGATCTCACGGTCTGTGAGGTCGAGCCCTGTGTTGGGCTCTGTGCTGACAGCTCAAAGCCTGGAGCCTGCTTCAGATTCTGTGTCTCCCTCTCTCTCTGCTCATGCTCTGTCTCTCTCTGTCTCAAAAATAAATAAGAAAAAAATAAATTTAATTTAAATAAATAAAATGGGAAATTTTTCTCTTCCATTAGTTTATCAATTAAAAAACACACAAACACCTTGTCCTTCAAGAGTCCAATATTTTTTTAAGCTTAAAACGTTAATAAAGTAAGGTAGTAATGTCTTACAATGCAATAAATACTCGCCAAAGACAGGTGTTTGGTCCTTCCAGCAAAGATACCAGTTGCCATGGCTGAGTGAAGTGGTCAAAATGACTCACCGCAGGGCCCCAACATCTCCATCTTTTCAAGTGTCTGCTCCCATCTTTCACTTCTGAGAGTTTCCTTCCCAAGCCATCATGCATTAGGCTTCCCATTGCCCCCACCTAACCATTACTCCATAATTAAAGTTTTCCCGAGCAGTAGAATTCATTCCCTCATCTGATGAAGGAATACAAAGTTAAGGATTTAGAATTTTCTTTCTCTTCCCATGTAATTAATTAGCACTTCAGCAGGAGCTTTCTGAACACGCTGAATGAATCTGAGACTGAGTTGAATGGCAGAGGTACCAGGCAAGCTAGTTGGCTGGTGGGTTATCAATCTGCCACTTCGGGCAGCCATGATATCTGAATGTCCACCATTGACCTTCGGGGGGGGGGGGGGGGCTGCTATGTGAGGATTAACTCCCGGCTGGTGTCGCCAGTCCTGCCTTTTTCCAAAAGAAGCTGGAATGTGGATTTATGTAAAATCTGCTTTTTAAATGTTTACATAAATCTTCTTTCTTTTTGTAAGCACTATGAAGGTCAAATAAAACCCACATGCAGGCCCAGTGCTGCCCATGTGCCCACTAGCTGGGCATTGATGTGACCTCGGCCCACCTTTCCAGGCTCGTCCCCAGCTCCTCTGCCCCTCACAACCTCACCCTCACAGTGCCCTGTGCCCGAGCACCTCTGTGCCTGGGTTTGCAACGCACCAACCTTTTAGATGCCCTTTCCTGAGTTCTCTACCAGTGTCTTTTCCATCCTTCAAGGATCTGCCTAAATGGTACCAGCTCTTCCTAATCCTAAATATTAATCTCAGTTAACATTGTCCATCGTCTAAAGCTTTCTTCCAAAAGCTACTTCCCTTCCACTGCATTTCCATTGATTTTGGCACTTTTCACATTCTGCCTCTCGTTGCCATTATTTCTGCATGTTTAAGTCTTTCTGGTAGATCATAAATTGGTAAAAAGGAAGGATGTTTTTGTGTGTGTGCCAGCTATGACCTTGGTACTATTATCCTCATTTTACAGGACAGAAAACCAAAACTCAGTGACTAAGTGATCGCCCTGAGCTTCCCATATATACTGTCTCCCTGCCCATCTTCTACACCTCTGTCTGTTCCTGCTATCCAGAATCCTCCTCCTCCTTCCTTCTCCGTCTGGTAACTCCTACTCAACCAAGACAGTTTTACCTACCAGCATCTTCTCTTCTCCACACACCAGTCTGGACTGGTCCCCCTGCTCCCCACACTTCTGTGCTCCCATAGCACCCTGTAAGAACATCTGTCAGAGCACTCATCAAACATAATTAGCTATCTGATTCTTTGTTTCTTCTGTTGGGACTATAAGCTCCCTTCCTAGCAGAGTGCCTGGTCCAGGGTAAGTGATCAGTATGTATTTGATGGATGGCAGAAAGAGAGGGAAGGAATGAGGGAGGGAGAGAGGGAAGAAAAAGGGATGGAGAGAATAAGGGATAGTAATAGTCCACAGGTAATCAACAAATGTTAGGTATAATAAAGCGCATGGTTCCGAGCCCCACTTCTGGGCTGGAATTGATGCTGGCTCCTTTGCAGTCCAAAAGCAGATACATGGGAAAGCTTGAGTTATACCCCCTTCATACTCCCTCCCCACCAGAGTGGGGCCAGCAGGTGGCAGCCTGCTGCTTGGTGTCAAGGTCCCAGGAATCAGCATTCACCTCTGTTCTTTGCTCCTGGCTTCCAGCCTCAGGGAAAGTGATTTTCTGTACCAATGAGTCTCTGCTTTGGAAGGATAACTTCCGTTATGACGGATGATGTTGGGGATCAGCCTTCCCCAGAGGCTGGAAGGAAAGCACACTGGAGAAGCTCACAGCGGGCCAGTGCAGGGAGAAGGACAGACTACAATCCTCACTGCCCAGGGTAGACAAGGGAGAGAGGAGTATCTTCCTTCAGAGAACCCTGGAAGTGAGGCTTTCTGCTCTGTGGATTGCTAGAAAACTCCTGTGACACTGCCACTCAACACAGCCCCTCCTCGTTCACAGGCCAGGAGGCTGGGCCAGGATGTTCCTGCTCCTACACCCTCTCCCTGACCCAGGCCAAAGAGAACCATCTTGGTTTCAGGAGAAACTGCAGAGACTCTAGCCTGGGTTGACGTTTTCAAAAGCCTAACTGCCCTCTCAAAGGAGCAGTTTACAGCACCTACTGACAGCCACCGTGAGATCAGGGGGTTAAGGAAAACACTGGTCTCGTCACCACCATTCCACCAAAGTCAAGCCGGGAGGGAGGCCAAGGACGCCATTCCTCCAGGGAATTCGGAACCTCCGAGTACAAGCCTAGAAGTCCAAAGATCTGGGGAAAGGTCACAGGATCCATCCTGTTCCAGAGCTGGGATAGCATTCCCAGGTCCCCTGAGACCTAGACTCCACATTCAAGCAGCTGGGGTGGAGGAGCAGGGTCCCCTTTGCTCCCCCTTCTCCTCCCTCTTTGTCTCCCATCTCACTTAGTGACCCACCCAGAACCTCCCCCCAACCCCCAGGTGCTTCCGATCCCTGCCTCTAGGATTACAGAATACCAGGCTCTCACTGAGTAGACCTGGCAGGCCTGGCATACGCAGGTACTTTAGCTCAGTAAATTCTCAATGAACCAGTAAGATAGGATCTTTTACCCCATTTTAAAGACAAGAAGATAAAGTTCAAAGCCATTTTATAATTAGGGGAAAAAAAAAAACCTTAAAAGGAGACCACATTACTTAAATAAACAACAACAAAAAAACCACCCAAAACTGATAAGAACTAGGACTTAAACCAGAGAACTGACCAAATAATCTACTGCCTTAGGGGCGCCTGGGTGGCTCATTCGGCTGAGCATCCGACTTCAGCTCAGTTCATGATCTCATGGTTCATGGGTTCAGGCCCCGTGTCTGGCTCTGTGCTGACAGCTCAGAGCCTGGAGCCTGCTTCAGATTCTGCGTCTCCCTTGCTCTCTGCCCCTCCCCCACTCGCGGCCTGTCTCTGTTTCTGTCTCTCTCTCAGAAATAAATAAAAACGTTCAAAAAGTTTTTTTAAAAAAATAAATAATCTACTGCCTTAGAATGAAAGAAGGGAAAAAAAATAACTAATTTTATTGAGTACTTATCATGTGCCCAGTGCTTTAAGTGCACTATCTCATTTCATTCTTGGGGTAACCCTACAATGCAATTTCTTATTATCCCCATTTTACAGATAAGAAACTGAGGGACAGGGCGGTGATATGAGTTAACAAAGGCCCAGGCCATTCCAGTCTTCCAGACTAGGCCACAGTGGTGAGTTAAAAGGCTCACCCCTTCAGGGTAACATGCTAGCATTTTAACAATAGCTCTTTAGAGAAGACAAAGTAATCAAAGGAATGACTCCAATGCCAGGAATTTCAGGCCTCAGCCCTGCCAGTGGGCAGAATTCTCAGGGCAGGAGCCTTTTGGTAACACCAGGCATCACCCGAAGGCGGCCACCCACGGGCCTGGCTAACACGGGGCTCCATTCAGCAGCTGGCAAGGCCAAGGACTTGAGGGTAGAGTGAGAGAGAAGATTAGGTCAGAGAAGGCCAGCCCCGAGGCAGGCACAAGTGTGGGGCAAGGAAGAAGAAGCAGAAGGTAATTTCAGGTGCTCCACGGATGTCCCCTCACCCAAAAATAGTAGCCTGCTTAACAACGTGGAAGAGACACTCTCAGTGTTAGTGTGAGGGCCGGGCAGGGAGCTACTGCAGGAGGCCTGGGTTCTCACCCCAGGTCACTCCCTGTGCCACCAGGGCTTGACACCTGCCCTTGCTGGTCCTCATCTGTAAGACAAGAGGGGTGGTGTAGGTAACCAGGGAGGTTTCCCAGAGACAAGCTCTAGGTGATGGGACCTAGAACAAGTGCCAAGATTGGTCCTGAAAAGGGGATCGAAGGATACTGTTCATTTGCTTTTATCAGGGTTCTCCAGGCCAGACCAGACGTGGCCCAAGGGATGGGGAGAGGGAGCTTCTAGCTAGAGGGGACAGCCTCACAAGTACCACTCCTGAATTCTCCCCACAGGCCAGAGCTGACAGCTATAAGTAGTGATGCCTGCTGCCCATCGGCCAGGTTTGAGGGGTTCAAGGAAGCCCTCCCAGAGAAGCCCATGTGGCAAAGAGACAGGGACCATCATCACCCAGTGTAGAGGTTGGAGTCACCCAAATGGAAACAACTATACAAAATGGTACTGAAGCACTAGAGGGCTCATGCCAATTTATGAAGAAGGCATCATTACCTCCTTTTCACAGATAGAAACTGAGGCTCGGCATGGTATTAGCCAGGTGTCAGAGCCAGTGTTAGAACCCGGTCCTGCTTGACCTCACAGCTTTTGCTCTCTATTTTTATCCTCACTGATGTAGCATGTGTGTCTGTGAGAGGAGCAAGGGTAAAGAGGGAAAGGGAGGAGGTGTGAGAATAGGCAAAAGGCTGGAGAATACAATGGGAAAGACAAGGAAGGGCAGTAAGCACTTTCTTACTGAAACAAAATGGCAGCCATAGTTTTTCCAAACAGACTCTTCTGTGGTTGTATATAGTGGTTTTTGAGAGCACTGGGTTCTGAAATTAGCCAAATCTGGGCTGAGCTCCTGGCTCCACCGCTTAATCCCTCTGTGACCTAGAGCATGTATTTAACCTCTTAGAGCTTCAGTTTTCTCACTCAATACAGTGGGAATAATAATAGTCACACCTTATCAGGTAGTTGGTAAAGACTGAAGAACTATATTTAAGGGGCTTGGCATGGGTCAGGCACATATTAAACATTCAACAAAAGATAGCAAAAAACCAACCAGTATTCTAATGTACTCCAGTGGGCTCCCCTCTCTCCATGCTTCCTCCTCAAAATCGACATCTGGCCAGTCCCCCTACATCCTAACTCCCTCCTTCCTCCTGTCTGCTTCCTTTGCATTCCCTCCCTTGCAGAACCCACTTCAAAGCCTCTTCCCCCAGTGCTCCTTCTCTTTCCTAAGGACTCTAGTTTGCATTTGATCAAGTGATTCATCAATTAGCCTATAAGCTCCTTAACCTCTCAAGAATACAACGGTCCATTCTGTGACTGTTTCAATGGACTTGTTTGCATGGGATGGACCAAGCAATCAACATATGAGCTAGTGGGTTTGTGGGCTGATAGGAATCATCTAACCAGTTGCCCATGTGTGCCTGCAATTTGTAAATTAACCTCTGGATATACATCAAAACCTTCTACCCAAACTGCAAATTATGTGCTCTTGCAAATATGCCAAACTAGTAAATGAAATTTACTACTGCCCAAGAATGCCTGGCACTAATTACACAGGGAGAGATGAGTATATGAAAGATTATGGTTAGGGAGTGTGGGAAATTGGGAACTAAAGTTTACTGACTTCCTGTCAGAGAGTCTTTTTGCACCCCTTTAGCAGACTGATGAAGACAATAGACCCTTTCTCAGAACATTTTCAAATATTGAAAATAAAATGTACAGCTTGACTACAAAGAAACTCAATTATATTGACATATAATTATTAAAATTAAAAAATGACCCTCTCTCTCTGCCCGTCCCATGCTCATGTTCTGTGTCTCTCTGTTTCTCAATAATAAATAAACATTAAAAAAATTTTTTTAGGGGCGCCTGGGTGGCGCAGTCGGTTAAGCGTCCGACTTCAGCCAGGTCACGATCTCGCGGTCCGTGAGTTCGAGCCCCGCGTCAGGCTCTGGGCTGATGGCTCAGAGCCTGGAGCCTGCTTCCGATTCTGTGTCTCCCTCTCTCTCTGCCCCTCCCCCATTCATGCTCTGTCTCTCTCTGTCCCAAAAATAAATAAACATTGAAAAAAAAATTTAAAAAAAATTTTTTTTAAAAAGAGGTGCCTGGGTGGCTCAGTCGGTTGAGCGTCCGACTTCGGCTCAGGTCACCATCTCCCGGTTTGTGAGTTCGAGCCCTGCATTGGGCTCTGTGCTGACAGCTCAGAGCCTGGAGCTTGTTTGGATTCTTGTCTCCCTCTCTCTGCCCTCCCATGCTCATACTTTGTCTCTCTCTGCCTCTCAATAATAAATAAATGTTAAAAAAATGTTTTTTTAATTAAAAAATGAATGTAATATAGTAACATACGTTCTTTATTAATGCATTAAATAACAAGCTTTAACACTGGGTGTAATAACGGCTGTAATTTCAAAGCTGCAACAGGCATAAATAATAGTTATCTGCAGCAGTTCAAATGTGATATGAAAAGATTGGTGATTTCTAGGGGTGCCTGGGTGGCTCAGTCGGTTAAGTGGCCGACTTCAGCTCAGGTCGTGATCTCACGGTTCATGGGTTTGAGCCCTGAATCAGGCCCTGTACTGACCGCCCAGAGCCTGGAGCCTGCTTCCATTCTGTGTCTCCCTCTCTCTGCCCCTCCCCTACTCACACTCTGTCTCTCTCTCAAAAATAAAACACTAAAAAAAATTTTTTTAAATAGAAAAGATTGGTGATTTCTATCGGTGACAACTTCCCAGGTACTGCAAATACACTATGGTTTGTTGCCTACAACCCACATAATCAAAGAAAATGCCAAATAAAGATGTTATCTTTTTTCTCCCAACCACGTTTACAAACTGAATTCTACACATGAGCTCCTTGGGGCCGTTAATCCCAAGTTAAGAATGTTAGGTCCTTAGATCTCCGTGAGTCTTTGTACTTGGCATATCCTGGACTTCCAGCTCACCCTCACCTCTTTCTCCAGGAATCTCCACCCACAGGCCTTCCTGCCCCAAAAGGTCACGTTCTGTACACATGAGCCTCCTCTGATTGGGAGGACTGGGCCATCTGATTGGCCCAGAGAAGATGCCTGCCTCCATAGCAACCCGTGCCCAGGCTGGCCAGGGACCAGCCAAGACATGGCCCAGAAAGAGAGCCTCAGTGTTCTGAGAACTGAGCTCAGACAACAGGATCCTTCCTGGAACTTGTACTGAGTGACAAAGGAGAGGTCCCTCTGATAGTAGGCTGAGGGTGGGGTGGGCAGGTGCTGAGTGGAGCCCATGGCACCAGCTGTACTGGTGGAATAGCCTCGAACTCAGAACCTCCTCCACCCAGCCTCGAGGGTGCCTGGCTTCCATTCAGGACTGTTCTTAAATATCAGTGCTGTGGCACAAAAACAGACACATAGACCAATGGAATAGAATAGAAACCCCAGAACTAGACCCACAAACGTATGGCCAACTCATCTTTGACAAAGCAGGAAAGAATATCCAATGGAAAAAAGACAGTCTCTTTAACAAATGGTGCTGGGAGAACTGGACAGCAACATGCAGAAGGTTGAAACTAGACCACTTTCTCACACCATTCACAAAAATAAACTCAAAATGGATAAAGGACCTGAATGTGAGACAGGAAACCATCAAAACCTTAGAGGAGAAAGCAGGAAAAGACCTCTCTGACCTCAGCCGTAGCAATCTCTTACTCGACACATCCCCAAAGGCAAGGGAATTAAAAGCAAAAGTGAATTACTGGGACCTTATGAAGATAAAAAGCTTCTGCACAGCAAAGGAAACAACCAACAAAACTAAAAGGCAACCAATGGAACGGGAAAAGATATTTGCAAATGACCTATCGGACAAAGGGCTAGTATCCAAAATCTATAAAGAGCTCACCAAACTCCACACCCAAAAAACAAATAACCCAGTGAAGAAATGGGCAGAAAACATGAATAGACACTTCTCTAAAGAAGACATCCGGATGGCCAACAGGCACATGAAAAGATGTTCAGCATCGCTCCTTATCAGGGAAATACAAATCAAAACCACACTCAGGTATCACCTCACGCCAGTCAGAGTGGCCAAAATGAACAAATCAGGAGACTATAGATGCTGGAGAGGATGTGGAGAAACGGGAACCCTCTTGCACTGTTGGTGGGAATGCAAATTGGTGCAGCCGCTCTGGAAAGCAGTGTGGAGGTTCCTCAGAAAATTAAAAATAGACCTACCCTATGACCCAGCAATAGCACTGCTAGGAATTTATCCAAGGGATACAGGAGCACTGATGCATAGGGCCACTTGTACCCCAATGTTCATAGCAGCACTCTCAACAATAGCCAAATTATGGAAAGAGCCTAAATGTCCATCAACTGATGAATGGATAAAGAAATTGTGGTTTATATACACAATGGAGTACTATGTGGCAATGAGAAAAAATGAAATATGGCCTTTTGTAGCAACGTGGATGGAACTGGAGAGTGTGATGCTAAGTGAAATAAGCCATACAGAGAAAGACAGATACCATATGGTTTCACTCTTATGTGGATCCTGAGAAACTCAACAGAAACCCATGGAGTAGGGGAAGGAAAAAAAAAAAAAAGAGGTTAGAGTGGGAGACAGCCAAAGCATAAGAGACTGTTAAAAACTGAGAACTGAGGGTTGATGGGGGGTGGGAGGGAGGGGAGGGTGGGTGATGGGTATTGAGGAGGGCACCTTTTGGGATGAGCACTGGGTGTTGTATGGAAACCAATTTGTCAATAAATTTCATATAAAAAAATAATAAAATAAAATAAAATAAAATAAAATAAAATAAAATAAAATAAATAAAATTAAAAAAAAAAAAAAAATATCAGTGCTGCATTTGACAGCTCCCCTCCTATTCATTCGAATCAGCTTTAGGGAATCTCTGTTTTCTGTATCAGAAGAGCCAGTATGAACAACAGCATTTTAAAGATGAGAAAGATCAAGTTCAGTAAACACGAGTCATTTGCTCAGGCTCACAGGGCCAGCATGTGGTGAAGCCATTTCCCTTCTCTGACCCTCCTCCGTATTTTTTTTTTTTTTTTAAGGAGGAGGAGAAGAGGGGTGATAGCCTTCATTACTTATTTATTTAAAATCCCATAAATGAAGGGCATCTGGGTGGCTCAGTCAGTTAAGTGTCCAACTTCGACCTCAAGGTTCATAAGTTCGAGCCCCACATCGGGCTCTGTGCTGACAGCTCAGAGCCTGGAGCCTGCTTCAGATTCTGTGTCTCCCTCTCTCTCTGTCCCTCCCCCACTTGCACATGCACTCTGTCTCTCAAAATAAATAAATAAACTTAAAAAAAGAAATAAATAAAATCACACAAATGATACACAAAATCAATCTCTTAAAAAACTTAAATATTGGGGCGCCTGGGTGGCGCAGTCGGTTGAGCGACCGACTTCAGCCAGGTCACGATCTCGCAGTCCGTGAGTTCGAGCCCCGCGTCAGGCTCTGGGCTGATGGCTCAGAGCCTGGAGCCTGTTTCCGATTCTGTGTCTCCCTCTCTCTCTGCCCCTCCCCCGTTCATGCTCTGTCTCTCTCTGTCCCAAAAATAAATAAAAAACGTTGAAAAAAAAATAAAAAAAAAAAACTTAAATATTACTAAACATTAAAAAAAAAGGGGGGGGAGGGCACCTGGGTGGCTCAGTCGGTTAAGCATCTGACTTTAGCTCAGGTCATGATCTCTCAATTTGTGGGTTTGAGCCCCACATCTCGCTGTCTGCTGTCAGCACAGAGCCCCCTTCAGGTCCTCTGTTCCCCTCTCTCTCTGCCCCTCCTCTGCTTGTGCTCTGTCTCCCTCAAAAATAAAACATTAAAAAAAATAAAACTTAAACATTACTGATAAAATGACCCCACCTCCCCACACACTCAGTATGGTGCCTAATAATAAAGACCCTGACCATATTAGGTTGTTTTCACCCAAGTTGACATTCCTGTCTTCTAAACCCTTCCCCAAGCGTAGGATGGCTGCATTACCAGGGCCAAAGGGGGTGGAGTGGTGAGGAATGGAGATGAGCACAGCACCTGGAAACACACAGCCCAGCCGCCTGGTACCCTGCTATGAAAACCAAAATCAATTTCACTGAGAGTTGGCATCTCTGGCTGCTGGGCAAAAACCAGGCTGCGGAGGGGAATCTGCACCAAAGGCTGCTCTTTTATCTTTGCGTGGAGCATATTCTCCCCAGTGCCATATTTCTCTGCCCCCTTGTCACTTAACGTCAGAGCAACAAATTAGAAGAAATACATACCAAAGGAGACAACAAAGGCTACTTCCACGCAAAGGGGGCAAAACCACAGCCACATGAAAGATAGATATATATCCAGCCAGTAAGTTTTATTTACTTTGAGAGAAAAATAATGGGGGGGGAGGGCAGATGAGAATTCAGATTTTCTCCCACAATGCCTGTGTCCCCAGAAAGCTATGTGAGGGGCAGGGCCCAGGCCCCAGGGCTTGGGCAAGACAGCGAGACATTCCTTTTGAAAATACACTTCTTTCCCTTGGAGAAGGAACATTCAGCCAGCTTCTCAGACACCACCAATCTGTAACTGCCTGCATATCACATTAACCATCTACTTGAAATCTTGAGGCAGCATTTATTTTATCCTAGAAACTGCGACAGGCCTATTTTTAGTGGGAGGGCCTCTTCTTTCCTTGAATCCTACTTTGAAATATTATCCATATAGACTGGAAACTGTTCACAGAAGGCCTAGTAGAAGCCTCTTAGTCTAAACTCTGGGTCTGGGAGATTAACATTCCTAGGCACAGAGAGGTTAGGGATCTAGCTGTAGATCACACAGTTGGTTGGCAGCAGATGTCGGCTCCGATCCCAGCATGCCCTAGCCTTCAAGCCCACGCCTCTTTCCACAAACGGATACAGACCAGCACAAAGTGGTTGGCCATCTGATATGCAGAGACAGATCTGTCAATCTCAGTCTTATCATTGATTAGTTCCATGCCCTGGGCAAGTCATTTAACCTCTCTGAGCCTCATTTTCTTCATCTGTACGTCTGGGGTTATGACTACAACTGTCTGGAGGATTACTGAGAGAATTACATGTGCCAGAGCTTGACACACAGACAGGCCATTATTATAGTGTAAGTGCTCCTGTTTCCCGTGAAGCAGTGAGTGGATCTGCCATCTGAGATGTGAGAACTATCTGCATGACTGCCCAGAGATAAACAAGACAAGATTGCTAGCACACCCATTTTACAGTTAAGAAAATTCAGTCCTCAGAGATGACATAACTTGCAGGAGACCAGAGTTTTAGAAGTGAGTACAGGGTTGCCTGGGTGGTTAAGTGTCCGACTTCCGCTCAGATGATGATCTCACGGTTCGTGAGTTCGAGCCCCACATCGGACTCTCTGCTGTCAATCCAGAGCCTGCTTCAGATCTTCTGTCCCCCTCTCCCTCTGCCCCTCCTCCGTTCTCTCTCTCTCTCTCCATCTCTCTCAAAATAAATAAATAAACTTTAAAAAAAAAAAAAGGCACATTCTCAGCATTAAGAAGTCCTAACTGTCCTCCCTACCACACCTCCTAAGGTTTGGGTTGAATTAGAATGAGTTATCCCTTCCTTGCCCCCCACAGAGCAGAGCCTTCTATTATTGGCTCACACTCTGTGATCCTTCCTCATAAACTGGAATCAGCACAGTGCCTAATACAAAGCAGAGACTCAGTGCAGTTTTGATGAGTGAGTGAATTACTGAATGAGTGAAAATCCTGATCCACAGATAAGGTACTGATTGGCCCAATAACCTGAAATAGATGTTTTGTTGCAGAAAGCAGGAAGCAGGCCGGCAAGAGCTCCAAGGGCAGGAAGCAAGAACCCCATTCTCTTCATCCATTCCCAAGCCTGCTCTATAGGGAAGAAGCCTTTGACAAGACCAAGAGCTAGGTCCCAGATCTCAATGATCCCATCCAGAGGGTTTCCAAACCTGGCCCAGACAACTCAGTCCAGGGCCCGGAAGATAACTGTGAAGCACACGTGACCCTCCTCCAGCTAAAACAGATGTAATAACATTGCAGGCAAGGGGCAGCAAACAGGCCAGGGAGATGGCCCATCTATCTTCCTAATTGTCAACTCTGCCCATAATAAGATTTTTCTCCCTGTCACACCTTAGGCTGCTACTGAACTGAAGCAAAACCAAAATATCCATCTTCCAGCCATAAATAGTGGCCTTCACAAGGTGCCAGGGATGAAAGGAGGCTATTTGGCTAAGAGAAGCAGACAGAGCTGGAGGGAGCCCTGGCCGGGGAGTCAAGAGCTGGGGGTTGGGAGGAGGTGCGGGGGGTGGGACACTGAAGGGGGATGGCATGCTGTTAACCAGCTGTAGGTGCTTAGGCAGTTGCTGCACCTCCCTGGGCCTCTGCTTCCTGTCCAAAGTTCTGGAAATGGGGTCAGTGGGAGACGGGAGGGCTGTGAATCATGTGATATTGTATATAAGATGTTTCAGGTTACAGGCATTTGGAGGCGAGTATAGTATCCATAATTTTCATCAGAATTTCCAAGATATAATATGTAACCCTCCTTCCCCTCCCTAAAAAGAAAGTTAAGAAATACTAGCCTGGACCATTTTTATCCAATAAGCATTTACTGAACACCTTCAATGTGCTAGACTTGAAACACAAATATGACAGAAGAGTCCTCCTTTTCTGATGTTCAGTGCAGTTTATACTCTCTGTGACGGAAGCATGTCCAGGGAGCTTCAAAAAGACAGACGAGGCAGCATTGACCTGATCAGGAAAGGCCTTCTGTGATGGCACTGGCGGTGCTGGTGGTGGTGGAAACCTTACATTTAATGTTGAAGTTGAGGGGCGCCTGCCTGGGTGGCTCAGTAGGTTAGTGTCAGACTTTGGCTCAGGTCATGATCTCGTGATGTATGAGTTCTAGTGCCACGTCCGGCTCCGTGCTGACAGCTCGGAGCCCGGAGCCTGCTTCAGATTCTGTGTCTCCCTCTCTCTCTGCCCCTCCCGTGCTCCCACTCTGTCTCTCTGTCTCTCTCTCAAAAATACGTAGAAACATTTTTTTAAAAATTAATGTTGAAGTTGAAAGCTGGCTGTGCACTCACTGGCTGAACACTCACTGGCTGAACATGTAAGAACACTATTTTAGACAAAAGACAGCATGTGCAAAGACGATGTGTGTTCCAGGAACAGTTTGAAGTGTAATTGTGAGTAAAACCTAGAGGGTGCTCATGGGGGGGGGGGTGCAGTGGTGGGGAGATGGGGGAGTGGTAGAACCAGAAATGGGGCAGGGAAGGCAGAAGGGTCCAGATTAGGAAATGCCACGTAAGCCATCCTAAAGAATTTTAGGATTGTAGACAGTGAGTTCACTCTAGCTTTAAAAGTCTCAGGATGAGCCACCGCTTCCAACATGAATCTTCCTAAATGTTGGGCAGGGGCCTTGGTTAAGTTGTGAGCACAGTGGGCAACAGGGAACAGCTGGAGGAAAGAACTATTGCCCCTTGGCGCTCTGGGTGGACATGGGCTGTCTGACCAAGGTGCTGGTAGGTAGTAAGTGCGTGCGTGAGGACGGGCCTGGCACCCGCCTGACAGTTTATCTCTCTGTCCTCCCAGCCTGGGGGATTCCAGCTGCCTGTTATTACGGCTGAGAAAGAAAATTAATGATTGGCCCAGGCAATGGGATGCTAAAGTAAGGGCATGTCCATATTATGGGTCCCTGGTCATCACTTGGTAAACAGTCTTTCAGTCCTTCTAATGGTCTCTGCTACTGGCCTCAGGGCCTTCCCACATGCTGTGCTTCCATCCTCTTCAACTAATTAACTCCTGTGAGCCTCTGACTGAGCAACGACTGTACCTATCACAGAATCACAGTATCTAATTCTTTCCTTTCAAAGAAGTCAGCACTGTTTGTAACTCTGTATTTGAGTGATTTGATTCATGTCGGTCTTGGCCACTGGACTGCAAGCTTCATAAGGCCAGACAGTGCCGATTTTCTTCATTTCTGGGTTCCACTACTTTGCCTCGTGCCTGGCACAGAGCAAGTACTTGTTGACCAAATGGACCCTGAGCCATCCCCCATTCTCAGTGTCCTTTAAACATTCCCCAGAACTCACCTTATGGTCCGGGGAGGAGGAGTTTTGGACATGGGCAGGAGGATTAGGGTGAAAAGGCAATATCAGAGTGGAATCTGCTGTGATTCCATGTGTAGCTCTGTGTTCTTCTGCGTCATGTCTTGAAAGGTTCGAAAGAACCCACATTTGGTTTTACCCAGGCAGCTTCTGTGTTTAATTCAAGATGCTTTCTCCCCAGGCCTCAACCTGGTCACTGGCTGCATCTGACTGGACATGGTCAACAGGACTTTGCCCAGGCTTTGGAGGGTCATCCTGAGGAAGGGGGGAATCTCCTCTTCCTTTTCCTGGAAAATGCCTCTTCCTAGCTCTCCCAGCCTGCACCCTATCTCTCGAGAACTGAAACCCCTGGTTCTTGCAGCCCTAGCAGATGCTCAGAGCAAGCACTTATTTAGACCAGGCTTAGCGGCCCTGGGCTCTCCTCTCCACCTCCCGTGCTAAGTTACTGGCGACTCTACAGGGACAAAGTACTTGGGGTCAAAGGTTTGACCTCAAGGGAGCGATGAGAAGGAGGGAATCTCACCAGGTGGCCCACAGCTGAACGAAAGCGCCCTAGGCTGCCTGTGCACCCGCCCCTCCTCCCCCGGGGCGGCCCCATTGCCTCCACCCAAGGTCGTGGCCCAACGCGAGCTCTGGAAAGTTCAGCCAGGAGCCGAGGGATACCGGGGTAGACACTGGGGGGCCGGCTTTTGCGAAAGATAGAAGATTAAGAGCTCGATTCCAGGTCGCCCTGGGAGCTGGCGGCAGGGCGCCCAGTCCCGCAATCTGGATCCTGGACCGCAGCGCCCCGCTCGGAAGCTCTGGGCGGGGGCTGCACCACCCGAGCCGCAAGGACAACGCGGCCTCCCCCTCCCCACCGGTCTCCTCCCGGGCCAGCGCTGGGACTCGGGGAGCCGGTCAGGGCGGGAAGGGGAGCGACGCCCGCCCTTGGGTAGCCCGCGCAGCCCCGGCAGCCCCCTCCCCGCTCTGTCGCGGACCCCAGGCAGGGGCGCCAGGTCGGCCCAGGCTGCCGCAGCCTGTGTCTTAAGGGGAGCCGGGGACGCGGCGCGGGGAGGAGACGAGGCGGGCTGCGGAGCCAGAGAAGAGTGGCCGAGCGCCGGGGCCAACACCCGGGTCGCGCGGGTCAGGGTGCTGGCACGCCCCACTCAACGCGCGGCGCGCGCTGGGGTCGCAGAGAGCCTTACCTTGGCGCGCCGCAGAAGTCCGGAGGGAGGCGGCCGGCTGTGCCTGGGGCCGGCGCACACCCCGGCTTCGGGGCGCACGCAGCCTCCGGGTGCACAGTCCCGGTCCGGGGCGCGCACCCCCGGGCTGGCGCACTCTGGTCGCCCAGGGCGCGCACACCCTCGGGCGCCCTCTCGCCCGCGGGCTGGGCCTGGGCCCGGGGCGCACACCCAGTGGGGCACACCCACCGCGGCCGATGCGGGACTGGCCAGGCGCGGCCGGCGTCGCCGGCTGCCAACACCACCCGAGTCCCCGCCTTCGCTAGGGGAAGAAAAAAGACTCCTGACGCGGCGCGGGCTTTGGTGTGTGGGAAGGGGCAGCATTGCGAAACCGAGGGGAGGGTCTTAGCCTTGGACAGAGTTTGGAGGAAAAACTTTTTGCAAAGAGACCCGAAACCTCCTAACTGTGTATAGTGCTTTGCAGATTTCCAAAGTGCTTTCACGTACATTTATGTCAGTTAATCTTCGCCACCACAGTAACCAACTGTTGGGGCATTTTTGTCCTTACAGATGGGAGGACACCATCGCGCAAGGTAAAGCTTGCCCAAGCCAGGAGCAGAACCCAGTATTAGTACCAGAATCCTGAGTATAGTGAGGTGATGTCCATCCCTAGTGGGACTTTCTCATTGCAGAGGTGGAAGAGGCAGGGTGGGGATGGATGTAACGGAATTTTTATCTCCCCTAAGTCATTTATTTTTCCACTCGCTTTTTTCTTTCCCAGCCATTGCTTTACCCCACTCACTTCACTCTGCCATTACCCACAATGCTTTTTATCAGTTCCAACCACTTACATTTCAGTCACTCACCGTGACTGATCAGCGCACGAAGGGCCGTACGTTGTGCACAAGCAACCTAGGACAAAAAAAGGTGGCACTGCTCCATTTTATAGATGAGGACAAACAGGCATGGAAGGGGTCGATGTAGAGACTGCGGGACTCTAGATCCCAGCTCTGGCTCAGCTCACACCCCTTCCAAAGAGCCAGTTGGCACACGGTAAAGCTGAACCAAAGGGGTTGCACTTTTGACATGAAGACCCTGAAGGGGGAGAGAATTTGGGCAAGGGACAAGTTCTGGGACTTTCATTTCCCCGTTTTGATGGAAACATGGTTATTATAAAGGGTTGCTTCTAGTAGGGCTCCACTAAGAGCAAATTAATAGTCCAAGAGCCACAATAAGTGGCAACAGAGGCTTGGTCTTAGTACTGGGAAGTAATAGGGAGTAGTGGGGACTGTGGTGAGCTTGAAGGTAGCTCTAGGCTCCTGCCCAAGTGAAGGGGCTGATGCCACTCAGCTCTAGTGCGTTGTTGCCATTTAAGGTGTTAACCTTTAAAATAAAACTGCCAGGGGCGCCTGGGTGGCGCAGTCGGTTAAGCGTCCGACTTCAGCCAGGTCACGATCTTGCGGCCCATGAGTTGGAGCCCCGCGTCAGGCTCTGGGCTGATGGCTCAGAGCCTGGAGCCTGTTTCCGATTCTGTGTGTCCCTCTCTCTCTGCCCCTCCCCCGTTCATGCTCTGTCTCTCTCTGTCCCAAAAATAAATAAATGTTAAAAAATAAATAAATAAATAAATAAATAAATAAAATAAAACTGCCAGTTCTTCTATCAGCAAAAATGGGTTTAATTGGGAGTAGCAGAGAATTTCAATCCAGGACAAGTAATATACAGCAAACCCATAGGCAAGTCCAATAAATGAAAGAGAGGAACATTATTTTATAAAGAAGGAGGAAGTTGTGTTGGGTTGTTTTAAACAAAAGTCCAGTGGAGAGAAGGAAGAGTTCAGGGCGATAACCAACGGCTGAGTTGCAAGGGTGGTGTATTTCTTATAAGAGATGCAGAGTATATCTTTCCCCGTGGGGGCGTGTAATTGATGATTTTTTCCTGTCGAGATTCTTCTGTTAAGGGTGAGGCATTGACATTGAGTGGTAAGGCTCTCCCTAACAGCCTCCCCTTCTAGCATGCCAGAGTCCACTTTAGTGAGGTCTCTCTTTATTCTTTTTTTTCTCCTTTTCACAAGAGCAAGGAGTTAACATGGCCAGATCTTCTCTTTTTTTTTTTTTTTTTAAGAATCCAGCTGGTTGTTTTTTTTTTTTAATGTTTATTTATTTTTGAGACAGAGAGAGACAGAGCATGAACGGGGGAGGGGCAGAGAGAGAAGGAGACACAGAATCTGAAACAGGCTCCAGGCTCTGAGCTGGCAGCACAGAGCCCGACGCGGGGCTCCAACTCACGGACCGTGAGATCATGACCTGAGCCGAAGTCGGACACTTAACCGACCGAGCCACCCAGGCGCCTCAAGATCTTCTCATTTTTAAAGAGAACCTGTACATCCAGATATTTAAGTGAAGCCTCCCATTTTTTTTAATTTGGAAATCTTTTAATTTTTATTTATTGATTGATTTGAGAGAGAGAGAGCGCACGTGCACAGGGAAGAGGGGCAGAGGGAAAGAGATACAATTTCAAGCAGACTCCACACTCAGCGTGGAGCCCCATGCAGAGCTCAATCCCATGACACTGGGATCACGACCTGAGCCAAAATCAAGAGTTGGTTGCTCAGCTGACCAATTTGTTGATAACTCATTTTAAAAATGCTGAACACTTGAAGTCTAAGTCAGTGTTGTTCAAGCAAAATGAAATGAGTTTATGGACCGTATCCAGCCCATGGAACGGGAGTATGTGCCTTCGAGTTTGGAGGTGCTTCACACTATTTCACTTAGGCCTCCCAATGTCCCTGTGGGGTAGACCCCGCAAGGATTACCATTTATGTTTATGAAGGAGGAAATCTCAGTTCAGGAGGCTTCCATGACTAGCTCAAGGTTGTGCAAGCTAATTGATAGAGCTGGAACAGAACCCAGCATTCTGACTCCTGGTCCTAGAGCCTTTTTTCTCTGTGTCCTCCAAACTCATTAAGAAGCCGTTTCTTTGTTTCTGAGTGTTGTGAGCCAAGTTAGGCATGGGACTGGCACTGGGGTGTGGAGACATAGCACCTTTCCTGGGAAGACAGAGCGGGAGTGCCAGACTGCTGTCCTCGAAAGCTCAGCCTGATGACTCAGAGATGAAGCTGTATCTTGAGGGTAAAGCTGAGTCAGAGGAAGCAAGGTCTGAATTGGGGCAGTCAGGGCTTCTGAATCCCAGATTAGGGTATCGAGAAACAGGATGAAAAATGGACCAAGCAAATAGACACACCCCTTCTACCCCCACAAAACCAGAAGCCACAGACACAGATATACCAGCTAGAAAGTTCCTATTTTTCCATAAGAGGAGAGCAACAAGAGTTAGACTGGAAAGAGAGGACCCCTTGTAGGCAGCAGGTCCTCTAGAATCTCCAGTTTGGGCATCTCCACTGCAAGACTCAGCCTGGGCCTTTCAGACAGAGTCTGAAAAGCTGATTTAGAATGACTGGCCCCAACACTGCTGTATCCTGAAGCTCTGTAATCAAAGGACTGAGCAGCAGGCAGAGAATAGAGGGCCTCCTTGCTCCCATCCTTTGCTGGATTAACAAGTATTCACCATCTATGTATGTGCCAGGCACTGAGTCAAGCATTTTACATCACGATCTCTTGGGGACTCACAATAAAACTCTCTAATGGCCATTATTCTTCCATCAAGGCTAACAGTGTTACTTGCCTGAGGACACACAGCTAGTAAATTGGGGAGCTGGGATTCAAACTTGGGTCATAGTGACTCCAACGCCTGAACCCCCTTCTAATTGAGAGTTTCGAAATTGCTGCTAACATGGAGATGTGTCACTCAGATCCAGCTTCAAGAAAAGACTGCCCAGCTGTGAGAATGTGGTTAACTGCCACCTCCACAGTGTGGCAAGCTCCTGCAGGGTCTGCCTCCATCAGTCGTGGGTGGGTAATGTTTAACAACCAGCTTTCTGGCGGGGGGAAATATGTGCATAGATACAGCCAATTCTCATTATTCCCAGTACTCCTGTAAAATGACCACAAACACTGAAATTGCTAATACTGAACGATTGCTCCCAGGGGAAAATACAGGGTTAGGTTCCTACAAGCCTCTGGGCACATTTTCATCCACTGATCAATATATAATTTCATTTTATGTTTTGTTTAAAAACCATATATACATTATACTTTTATGTATTTTATTTCTTAAAGTTTTTATTTAAATCCCAGTTAGTTAACATGCAGTATAATATTAGTTGCAAGTGTATAATATAGTGATGCCTCACCCAGTGCTCATCACAAGTGTACTCCGTAATCCTCATCATGTACATTGTTGATTCATTAACATTGAGCTAATGGCCACCAGCACTGTAACTCACACCTGAATGAAGGTTATTTAATATATGTATTTTCTCCGTAAGGCACATAGAACAGTAGGTAGAACTGTTCTTGCACTTAGAACAAACAGTAGGTAGCACTTCAGCACTATGTTTTAGGGCTATTTTAAGCAGTGAAATCCCCTGGGGGCCCCTGGGGTCTTCAGTCAATTGAGCATCCAACTTTTGATTTCGGCTCAGGTCATGATCCTAGGGTTTTGGGACTGAGCCCTGCGTTAGGTTTCACACTGAGCATGGAGCCTGCTTGAGATTTCTTTCTCTCTCTCCTTCTGCCCCTTCCCCCGCTTGTGTTCTTCCTCCCCCTCTCTCTCTTTCTCTCAAAAATAAACAAAAAATAAAATGCTAAACAGTGAAATCACCTACAAAAAACACAAAAATGCAAAAAAGTACTGCTAAGTAGACCACAAAAGGGGCACTTATTTACAGCATGAGAGCTGAAACAAGAAGGCAGAGGGTCACCTTGTTCAACCTCAACTGGAAACATACACTAGGTGACTCAAAATTTTCATCACCCTGCACGTGTCCAACAAATGACAACAAAAGTACTGCAAGTGTTGATTTTGGGGATTACAAGTAAATGTTAGCAAGTAAGTGAATTCACCAACACAGCTCCACACATTATGAGAATGGGCTGTACATGTATGTATGCATGTATACCTTCCAGGTTCTTCATGCCTACAGCCTATCCTTCCAGGTTTCTTTCCCATTATCTTCCAGCCAGACTGGACAGTTAGCCCTTCTCTAAACATGTCCCATACGTATCTAGCTGTGTGACTGAGTGCAGGCTACTTCCTATGCCTGGATACTTCCTTCTCGGACTCCCAACACACGCACACACACACACACACACACACACACACACCCTGTCTTCCCATGTGTGAATGATTCAGCTGTGAAACAGTAATTCCTCCATGAAGGCCTTCCTGATAACTCAGACAATGGAATTTCTCCATCCTTAGGATCACCATGGCACTTTGAAGCCTATGTCAGACATTGCTCATGTTCTACCTTGTATTATAAGCCTTAGTGATCTTCAAAAAGCACATATCCGGCCATGCCCCTCCCTTGCTTACAACCCATCAAAGGCATCCCACTGCTCTTGGGATAAAGTCTGGATTCTTTTAAGAAGGCTTATAAGTCTAGCCCCTTTCTACCTCTCCAGGCTCAACTTGTGTCCCCGTTATCCTCTCTCTTCTGGCCACAAGATTCCTCTTAGTTCCTGTATCACACTGGGTTCTTTCCTGCTTAGGGTTTTCCGCACATGCTGTGTTTGCCTCCTCCTGGAATTTCCCACCCTCCAATTCTTCCTTTAAATAATTAATATCCATCCCATGAATCTCAGCTTAAATATCACTTCTGCAAGGAGTCTCTCTGATGTATCCCAAACCCCAGGACTACGAGTTCTCGGGCTCCACTCCCAAGCATCTCTGCTTTTCTTTAAAAACATTCAACACAATTTAAATTATGTGTTATAGCCCATTTTCCCCACAAGATTGTAATTACATGAAGAGAAGCCTACATCTCATTGGGTGAATTTCAGCACCTAGTTCAGAAACTGGCACATATAAATGTAAATCCTGGCTCTCAATAAATGTTTTATGAATGAATAACTAAATCTCCATTGTCTTGAGACCTATTGGGAAGTGATGGGATAGCAGATAGGTAAAATAATTATGGACGTTTCAAGGTTTCTTTTACTTGTGATGTTAATTTACTACTCTATTGGTGTCTTGTAGTGCACTCTTAATTCTAGATTTTAAAAAGTTATCATTATCATTAAATTCAAAAGGAATATGCCCCCACTATGTTGTATCATACACAAAAATTATTTAGGTAATGCAGATTAAAATGTGAAAGGTAATACTCCTCTAGAAAATAATATGGGTGGGGCGCCTGGGTGGCGCAGTCGGTTGAGCGTCCGGCTTCAGCCAGGTCACGATCTCGAGGTCCGTGAGTTCGAGCCCCGCGTCGGGCTCTGGGCTGATGGCTCAGAGCCTGGAGCCTGTTTCCGATTCTGCATCTCCCTCTCTCTCTGCCCCTCCCCCGTTCATGCTCTGTCTCTCTCTGTCCCAAAAATAAATAAACGTTGAAAAAAAAAAAAAAAAAAGAAAATAATATGGGTAAAAACTCATGTCCTAGAAGGAAACAAATATTTCTTGAACAAGACATCAGAAGCACTAAACCTAAAAAAAAAAAAATTGATATATTTGGAATACGGTAAAATAAGTATTTTATTCTGTTCATTAAAATTTATCGACATAAAAAAAAAGCTTATTGACATAAACAACAAACATTTTATTCCCTCTTCTCATTCTGTGGGTTGATTGGGCTCAGCTGGACAGATCTGCTGCTCCATGAGATGATGCTGGGTGGAGTTGAGTCATGTAAAGATCATTTAGGCTGCAATGTCCAAGATGGTTCTTTCCAATGGCTGGCTAGTCAATGCTGGTTATTGACTGGGAGTCCAGCCAGGGCTCCTAACTTGGGAGTACCTACACATGGCCTCTCCATATGGCTAAGGCTTCTCAGACTGGTGTCTCAAAAGCAAGTCTTCTAAGAGACAAGAAGTGGAAACTGCCCAATCTCTCAAAGGCTAGGCCCAGAACTTGTACGGCAGCACTCTCAGCATGTTTTATTGGTTAAGCAGTCACAGGGCAAGCCTACATTCTGAGGGAGAGAGTAATAAACACCAACTCTCAATGGGGAGAGTGAAAAAGAAATTATGGTCATCTTTCATCTATCACAACACCATTAATTGTGTAACAGCAAATCATAGACTGGGAGATGTTTTCAAAACATATATGTTATGGGTTGAATTGTGCCCTTCCTCAAAGTTCGTATGTTGGAGTCTTAATCCCTAGTACCTTAGAATGTAACCTTATTTGGAAATAGGATCACAGCAGATATAATTAGTTGAGATGGAGTCATACTGGAGTAGGGTGGACTCCTAGTCCAATGTGACTGGTATCCTTATAAAAGGAGAGAATTGGATACAGAAACACAGGGAGAATGCCATGTGAAGATGAAGGCAGAGATCTACAAGCCAAGGAGTGCCAAAGATTGCCAGCAAACCACCCAGATGCTAGGAGAGAAGTATAGAACAGATATTTTCCCATAGCCCTCGGAAGGAACCCACTCTCCTGACACCATGATCTCAGACTTCTAGACTCCAGAACTGTGAGAAGATACACTTCTGTTGTCTAAGACACCCAGTTTGTGGTATTTTGTTATGGCTTCCCTAGGAAACTAATACAATATATAATGAATGTCTGTAAGGGAATAAGAAGAAACAATCCAATAGGGAAATGAACAAACATTTAAACAAACACTTCACAAAAGAAGATATTAGAAAGGTCAATGCTATGAAAAAGTGCTCAACATCATTAGTTACTAGGGAAATGCAATTTAAATCTCAATAAGGTATCACTGCACACTCTTTAGAATAGCTTACAGTAAAAATGTCAATAATACAAAGTGTTGTCAAAGATGTAGAGCAAATGGAACTCATAAACATTGTTCCTGGAGTGTAAACTGGTACAACCACCTCGTGTCAGGAGCTACTAAATATGTGTATACTCATGATTCAGCAATTCCACTCCTAGGCACAGACCCAATAAAAATGTGTGCATATGTGCATGATAGTGCATAATCATGAATGGTAATGGCTATTCATAATTTCCCCAAACTGAAAACCATTTAAATTTGTCTGGTGTAGAATGGGTAAACTGTGGTTAAGTCATACAATGGAATACTACACAGCAGTGAAAATGAAACAACCACTGCTACGTAAAACAATTTGGTTGGCTCAGTCCATAGAGCGTGCAATTCTTGATCTCAGGGTTGTTACTTCAAGCCCCATGTTGGGTGTGGAGCCTACTTTTAAAAAATTATATAAAAAAAACTAATATGGAAGACTTTCACAAAACTGAGTGATGAGTACTAAATGCAAAAAAATAGACTGAAAAAAAAAGAAAAAAATAAACTCTCCATTTGATAAACTTTAAACAGAGGAAGAACTACTCTGTGATGATAGAAATCAGGATAGTGGATATCTTTGGAGGTGGCACAAGAGAGATTTGGGAGGTGACAAAGTTCTATTTTTTAAATCTGAGTAATATTTAGACCACTATGTTACTTTGTAAAAATTCATTGAATTGTGCTTTATGTGTGTGCTTTTCTGTGTAATAGTTCGATGTAAAATTTTATTTAAAAATTAAATAAATACATTCCAAAGTGTCAGTTCATCTCTGCCCACTGATAACTGGAAATACTAGTCATGCCTTTCACATGTGTAATGATTTAGAAATGTGCTCCACTGGAAAAGCATTCTGAGCAATTTTGAGGCTTTATAAAAAGGAAAGAGATTGTAAGTTCAGTTTCTTTATCTTTTTATGTAATGAAGCTTTGTTGTATATGTGACGTAGTCACTGTTGATTAACTGTTTAAAACTTGGTTAAATCACAGTGTGGACAAGAACATGTTAAGCAAGAATTTGATATGAAGTTGGGAGACACAGGCCCCACCTTCCTGAGCATACAGTTCTTCCAACTTCAGTCTCTCTGTCTCTCTCTTTCACTTTTGGGTTATTTCACACATACTGTTCTCTGCCCAGGATGGTCCTACATGGCTCTTCATCTAGCTAACTCTTTCTGAATCTTGTTCAGATACCACCTGACCACTGTGACAAACTGTCTCTGAGATGGCCCCCAGTGGTCCCTTCCTCCTTGCATTCATGTCCTATGTAACCCTGCCCCCTTGAATGTGGACTGGGCCTAGTGATTCACTTCTCACAAGTAGAACATGGCAAAAGTGATATGCTATCACTTACCAGATTAGGTTTGCAAAAAGACTGACTTCCATCTTGGGCTCCCTCTCTTCTTCCCTTATTCTCACTCTCTGTCTGTCAGAACCCTTGTTCTGAAAGAAGTCAGATACCTTGTTCCGATTAGCCCAATGCAAGGGGCAAGAAACAGATGTGTTTGGCCAACAGCCAGTGAGAACGTGAGGTCTGCCAACAGTGAGTGTGCTTCAGAGTGAACCCCCCGACTAAGTCAAGCATTGAGGTGACTGTAGTCCTACATATTTTGACTTCAGCCTTGTGAGACCTTGAGCAAGAGAAGCCAACTGAACTCTACCCAGATTTCTGACCCACAGAAACTGTGAGCTAATACACGTTTGTTGTTTTAAGCAGCCAAATTTGGAGTAATTTGTTACACAGCAGTAGAACCCCCACCTTCTCTTCCTCCCACCCCAGGATGGACTAATTGCCCCTGTTGTACCCAGCGTGTCCCACTATCACAGCATTTGTTAGACCTTATAGTAATCTGCTTACTTGCCTATCTCTGCCATGAAAGGGACCAGGGGCCATGTTTTACAAGCCTTTTTGTTTCAGCTCCTAGAATGTAATTATACTCATTACATGTTTGATCCACATGTAAAAAAATAAATACATGAGAGCTGTTTAGTCTTGGGAATTAACAACCTCTCTGATCCTTAATCTTTTCATTTGTAAAGTGATAAGTAAAATTCGTAGAAATGTTTCAGAGATAGAAAGAGCATGACTTGGTAAATAATTAGATGTAAGGAATGAGGAAAAAGGAAAGAGTCAAAGTTTGGTCAACTAGGTATCCCTAAAAGAGAGAAAGAATACCAGGAGAGGAGCCGGTTTAGAATGGAAGATGGTGAGTTTAACTTCGTTCATGCTGAAACTGATGTATCTTTGGACACATCCACCAGGCTGATGGGTCTACAGTCTGATGCTTAGAGAGAGGACAGTGGTGGGAAAGATCTGGGAGCTGATGGTACATAGTTGGTAACTGGAACCCTGGGAGAAGTCAAAGAGCATACCATGTAAGAAACCAGACTACCTTGAAGGTGCCATGCTGCAAGGAAGCCAAACTACACAGGGAGGTCATGTTTGCCCCTCCATGTTTCCATAATAAACTTATCCTTTATTATGCATGAGCATAATAAAATGATTGTCTTATGCCACTAAGTTTGGGATAATTCGTAATTTATTACACAGTAATAGTACCTAGAACAATGACTTGAGGGAAAGCAGTTTCCATGGAGCGGTCAGGACAGAGGCCAGAATACATTAGGTGGGGGAACATGTAGGAGGTAAGGAAGGGGGTCACACATGAATAGACTATAGTGGGGGGAAGTCAAACTGGAGAGTGATATAAAGGGTCTTAGGAGGGATCTTGTCAGAGGGAGTAACCTAGACATGTTAACAGAATAAGAGAAAAGTATCAGAGGAGTGGGGGAGTTGAAGCAGAGAAGTGAGATTACAACAGAGGAGTCAGCAGGGGAGGGGTAAGTCACAGGTTGAAGAGCTAGAATGAACAGTCTCCACTGAGACTGGAAGAAAAATTAATGGGATTTGTTGGGGGAGGAAGGCATAGCAGGATAGCAGCACAAGAGAAATGATGGTGTTGGTGTGAATGCAGTTCATGATCACCTGTAGGTCTAGATTTCCAGCCAGGAGGACTGACAGACTGAAGGAAACAGAAGGACCAAAGGGCTGGGGTCTCTTGGAGATCAAAGTGCAGGTGTCACAGGTATGAGGTCAAGAGAGCTTTAGAAGGAAGGAGAATGCACCCATAAAGGACATGGCTGGAATCTAGATGACCCAGTCCTGGGTCATGACAAGATCCAGGGTGGAGACTGGGATTGGTGGCTAAAGTAGAGTGAAGGTGAAGTCCCTCGGAGTTAAGATACAAGAAGTAGCAGTCTAGTCAGTTGTCTGCCTAGGCATTGGAATCTCAGGGTGATGCAGAACTGGAGCTGGAGAGGAAGACTGAGAGCCAGGCCATGAATGATTCAGTGAATGAGCTTTGGGCAGTTTTCAGTGCTCAGGGAGAGAGCGGTTGGATGGCATGAGGCTTAAAGAAAGACCTGAGTGTGGACAAGCAGTAGTGCAGAGTGACAACGCAGAGCCGGAACAATCCAGCCACTATTTCTACTTCAGAAGTGTGGGGAATGGGTCGTAGAGGGTGAACCACTTTCCCCTGAAAAGCCACAGAGGAAGTGACGACTTGTTAAGACAAAAGTGATGTGAGCTTTCACAGTGGATGGAGGAGGATTCAGGAGGGTGTAATGCCTGCGTAGGGTTTGGGAGGAGAGTGAGTAGGAAATGCAGGGAGGGAAAGAAATGGTGATGGCAGGGGTTGTGTGGGTTTGAGGTTAGGAAAGGGACTTTTTGCTTCCTGGGAGGGATGCTTCATGGCTTAAAGTATTAGAACAGAGGCAAAAGGCTGAATTAGGTCCTTATACCCCCAAGTCCTGTGACCCTTTCCCCAGAGAGCCCCCCCCCCATGAGGCTCCTCCCCCGGCGAGCCCCTCCCATTGGAGCTAGGAGGCTATATGCCTGGTGGATGACTGTCTGCCAAGGACACTATAAAGAGAGGTGTGGGGTCGGGTAGGAGTGGCACTTGACTCTGGGACCCCCTCAAATAGCCTGGACATCCTTGACTCAGGAAGTTCCACAGAGCAATGGATCTTCCTGTTATGACTATTTGGCTATAAATGAAACAGAAAAATATGAGAGTTCTTGAACTCTCCTAAGAGGAAGACAAAAAGCTATCTGACCACCCACCTGGAAGCTCATGTTAAATAACTTTCTGTGGCTATTTTAAGACAGAAATGGACATGCTTCTATTAATAAGCCTGGTTAAGTAAAGCCTGTCTGAGGCCAGGGTGACTCTGAAAGTCTGTTTTCCCATAGAATCCCCAAGGGTGACAAAGAGAAGGGGTGTGCTCTTGTCAGCAGGCAGCCCAACACTGGCCATTGCAGGTAGAAAATTCTACAGGCAGATTCCTCAACCTCTAATTCCACCTCTCGCCCTTCAAGGAGGGGTTTTTATACCGCATACACAGCAGCTTAAGGAAGGATTTACCCAAGCCAAGGCATCACCCGTAACACACCCAACAACCTGAGGGAGGAGCCTCGGTTGTAGCCCCACTTTAGAGATGTGGAAACTGAGACTTAGAAGAGTACATTTGGTCCTAATTCCCGCAGTTAGAAAGAGAAGGTGGGCTTTGAGGCCATTTAGCTCCCAAGCACAGTTAAGGAACCACCCCACAGCACTGCCTTCCTTCCAGAGACATGATTTAGATGTGCACAGGTGTTTCAAAGTCAAATTCTTCTTGCATTGCTTCAAATGTGGCTGGGAGACAGCTGATCATCATGCAAGGACTCTCCACCTTGCTTACGCAGTTTTTCAGTGTCCTTGTTGTAACCTACAAAGCCACCGTGGACTGAAGGTCGGGTCTCCTGTTACCCAGAATCCCCACTACCATCCCGCAGGGAGGCCACCTCCTAGTCTGTCAGACACTCTGGCTTCCAGGAACAGAGAGCCACTCCCATCCCTCAGGAGAAAAGGAGTGAGGTGGAGTAGGACTGGGGCAGGGATGAAGGTGCCTGGGTGCTTCTATGTGGTTTCCTTCTCTGTTGCAGCTTTTCTCTGTCTTTCCCAGAGTCTCACTTCTCTCTGCTCACCTCTGCAAAGCCAGTTCTCTGCTTGCTCCAGATCTCTCCTCCTCTTGTGGCCCTGCAGCTCTGACTCCACTGGATAGAACCTTCCAGTGCATTCCTGTGGCCTCCAGCCCAGCTGCTAACTGCCTGCATGTCTCAGCATTTCTTGGTTCAAATTCCTGAGGTGGGAATCTGATTGGCCCAGCTCCCTTTTTGTGCTGGGCCGTAGGTCATAGGTCACCGGCAGGCCTGAGTTGGCTCAGATGACTTCCCCTGCTGTATGGGACAGCCCAGAGAGGGACACAACCCTGCTGAGGAATGTACCTCCCCCTTTCAGCCAGGGCTATTGGTTGAATTGTTCCTTTATGAAAGACAATGGCCAACATTTGTAATATACTTCTAAAACCCCCACTGGCCCTGAGGCAGGAATAGAGCCTTTTGGAGCCTTTATGAATCAGGGTTTTAACTGCTGGAAATGATAACTTACCATAGGCATGCTGTCACTCCACTACTGCACTCCCGTTCTTCAAACTGTGCCCCCCACCAAAGTGTCTGTCTCTCTGGGAGATCCCCAAATAGTGCCTCCTGTGTTAACCGTGAATCCAGTCTGCTGCCAGACGACCTCTGCTATCTTCTTCTGTTCCTGCTCCCCCCTCCCCACCACCACCTCTGGCACTTGCATTTTTGTAGTTGTCACTGTGTCCCCTGACCCCAGTGTTGACTCTGCTGATCCTCTCAGCACATCAAGCCCAGTACACCTAAGCCCTGATTTAAGGAACAACCACAGGGGGAGGGTTCTTCTCTCTTCTTGTTACCTACTGTCAAAGGGGGGTCTCCTTGCTCCATCCTCCAATGGCGGGGGTGGAGATGTATGAACCTGCTCTTTCTTTTTTTTTTTTTTTTTTTTAATTTTTTTTTAATGCTGAGAGAGAGAGAGAGAGAGAGTAAGGGAGGGACAGAGAGAGAGGCAGACACAGAACCCAAAGCAAGCTGCAGGGTCTGAACTCAGCACAGACCCTGATGTGGGGCTCTGAACTGGGAAATCATGATTTGAGCCAAAGTTGGACAATTAACTGTCTGAGCCACCCAGGCACCCCAGCACCTGCTCTTTCAATTGTACCCACAGGTCACTTTCCCTAGGACCCCACACAAGACCATGAGGGGGTCTGACAGGTTGGGGCAAAGTTAAGGAGACATGGCAGTTCTTCCTCTGTACTGCCCCCATTTGATTACCTGGGGGTGAGTTATTTCCCAGGAAACTCCCTGGACTCTCAGGCTAGTAGACTTGACCTACCCCAGCATCTGTCCCTGCAGTCCACCACCACCCTTTCAACTCTGCTACCTGGCAAGGGAGAGTCAGGATCAGCTTTCCACTCTGCTTTGAACTCAAGTGTGAAGAGGAAAAGCCTGCCCAGCATGGCGGCATGGCCTGGAGCATGGGCTCTGAGGTGTAGACATATCTGTCCTCCCAGCATCACTGCTTGATCTGACCGTTTGGCCTCACTCAGCCTTGGTTTTCTTATCTGTAAAGGGGGCTACTAATCCTTGCCTCGTGTGGCTGCCATGAGAACTAAACTGAAAGAGATAATGTACCTAAAGCACTGGAGCCTGTTCTGCCCCCTGGCAAGAGCTCCATGGGCAGAGATGTTATTATGACCCCGAGGACTAAAGTCAGATCTCTCCATGCATCCAAGCCCCAGCCACTCCATTGCAGGTGCTATCATGGGCATTGCCCTCCAGGGTCAAAGGAGGGAGGACTTTGAGCTAAAGAATACCACAGGACTGGGGCGGGGCACCTGGGTGGCTCAGTTGGTTAAGTGTTTGACTCTTGGTTTGGGCTCAGGATATGATCTCATGGTTTGTGGTTCGAGCCCTGCATCAGGCTCTGCAATGACAGAGCGGAGCCTGCTTGGGATTTTCTCTCCCTCTCTCACTGCCTCTCCCCACTTGCTCTCTCTCTCTCAAAAAAAAAAAAAAAAAAAAAAAAAAGAATACCACAGGACCAGTACCCCCACCCCACATCTGGTGAGGAAGCTGGCAGTCAGGGAGAGGGAGAGGGAAGAGCCCTTAAATTTACACTGGTCTCCTCCCTGTACCCCTCTCTGCCTAGTCTTGGGGTGACATGAGAAGTAGAAATGGTAGGAGATGTAGGGAGGGGAATGGGTGAAGAGTTTGGGCCCAGACGGCTGTGGATCTAGGGCAATAAGTTAGGTGCTCACAGGTACTAGAGCACCAAGCATCTTGCTAGGTGGTTGCTCCCTGGCAACCAGTCCTTATAAGGGACACAAGCTTAGCCCTTCCTTGTAGGTCAGCCGGGAACAGATGGTGTCGACTTAATGGGATACTTAAGAGCAATTTCAGGAGCCAGGCTGCAGGCATTGGAATCTGAGCTTCACCCACAAGCTGCATGACCTTGGGCCAATTACTCCAAACCTCAGTTTCCTTCATTTGCTAAATGAGAGTCACAGTAGGACCTATCTGGTAAGGTGGTTATGAGCAGTTAATTAGATACTACACACGGAAAGTGCTCCGAACAGTGTCTGGCGTGCAGCAAATGTGTTCATTATTGTTATGAAACTCATCCATGTCTTATCTGCTCTCAAGATTGTAAGTTCTTCAGGGATATTAACTTGTTTTTCTCACTGTAGGTCAGTGTTGATGATAGGAAAATGAATGAGTGAATAATGGAAAAGAAACTTCTTTATAAATCCCCAGTGAGGAAGAGTTTATTAACAGTGCTTAGACGTATGTGATTTTATGCATTTACTGAGGCCCAGCCCCTCCGTGTGATTATACGGATACACACCTACAACTCTGCACACTTCCTTCCTCACACGCTCCCCCAATCCCCATCTACCTACCTACAACCCCACACTCACTCCCCCTCCAGGCCCTCCCCGCCTCCATCTACCTACCCACATCTGCAAACCCTCATACCCACACTTCCCATACCCTCCCACACATCCATACCCCACGACTACTCTCCCCCACATACAAACACACGCACAGCACCTCACCCACACCCACACACAAGCATCCCTGTCCACACAAGCATGTGGGTACATGCACATGCACTCTCTCTCTCTCTCTCTCTCATTGTGAAGCAATCTAAGGAATATATTTTCCTTCTGTATCCTTCCTTAGGATGTGTCAAGAAAAGAAAATCTGCCCACAGGCTGCTTTGGGTCTTCCACTCTTACCCCTTTTTTTTTCTTTCTTTCTTCCTTTCTTTCTTTCTTTCTTTCTTTCTTTCTTTCTTTCTTTCTTTTTCTTTAAAATTTTATTTTAGAGAGAGCACAAACAGTGGACAGGGACAGAGGGAGAAAGAGAGAATCCTGAGCAAGCTCCGTGCTCAGCAGGGAGCCACAACCCTGGGATCATAACCTGAGCTGAAATCAAGAGCTGGACGCTCAACTCACTGAGCCACCCAGGCGCCCTCGCCTTTACCCATTTCTATCCCCACTCCCCCTACTTCTCTCTACCATTTATTGGGAGGTGGGGAAGGACAGCAAGAGAGGGAGAGAGAGAATCCCAAGCAGGCTCTGTGCTGTCAGCTTCGATCCTGACACAGGACTCAGTCCCACGAACCACAAGATCACAACCTGAGCTGAAATCAAGAGTTAGACGCTTAGCCAGTTGAGCCACCCAGGCGCCCCTAACTAAAACCTTTTTAAGCCCTAATTTACTTACTCATCCATAAAATGGGGTTGGCTGATGTAAGATTTAAGTAATGCAAAATATGTTTATCACCTGACATATAGTAGGTGCATTAATGTTTATTCTATGGATGTCCTTTGTTAAGGAGTCACTTTTAGGAGGATTTTAATTCTTTGGAATGTTCATTCTTGTGGCTGAATCAGGTTCAATGAACTCTGTCCTTTGATTTATTGCTCTGAGGACCTAAGATGATGGGAGTGCACTGGGTCCTTTTTATTTATTCTTTTTTTAGAGAGAATGAGAGCACAAGTGGGGAAGAGGAGCAGAGGGAGAGAGAGAAAGAAGGGGAGAGAGAAAGAGAGAGAAAGAGAGAGAGAGAGAGAGAGAGAGAGAGAGAGAGAGAATCTTAAGCAGGTTCCATACTCAGCACAGAGACCCACAGGGTGCTTGATCTCACGACTCTGGGATCATGACCTGAGCCAACCCTGGGATTATGATCTGAGCCGAAACCAAGAGGTGGACGCTCAACCGACTGAGCCACCCAGACGCCCCTGGGTTCTTTTTATTAGATGTGTCTCTCAGGTTTCCACAGAGAACAGTAGGGAAGTCCCAGGGAGAAACTAGAGATTGGTGGCCCAGGACTCCTGCAAACAAAAGTCAGGAGCAGCCTGCAGACTTAGTCTTAAAGGAGCCAGCCATGGGGGGTGGGGGCTGAGGAACAGGAAGTTTAGATTAGCTTCCTCACCTTTCCTCCAGGCTCTATTTCCCAAGAAGGAAGCTCATGCAACATTGAACTATAAAAATCCTCAGTTGGAGCTTTGATGTGTTTTTTGCAAGCAGTCCCTGCCTGGCCCTGGGGGAGAAGGAGCTAGAAAGCTTGAGGCCAGTGTTTGGACTGCTGTGACTAAAACTGGCAAGGCCGCAACCCGAGGTTGTCTCCCGGAGATTATCATTATGGAAATGGTTATGCCTGACATTTGCACAGCACTTTACAGTTTGCACAGAGTTCCCACATGCGCCATCCCATCACAACCCTATGTGACGGGAAGGACAGGCATCTTTAGACTGTAAGGGATCAGAATGTGCCACCCCTAAGTATGCCACTTTATCATAAGCATTATCTTGAGCTGAAGACAATTGAGAAATAGCAGACACCAAAAAAGCACTCTGCCTTTACCCCCTATTTGCCTAAAAGAGCAGAACATAAATTTCCATTTGTAAAGGCATTTCCCTCTCCTGTACCAGGAAGAGGAGGACCCAGGAGGACAAACTCTTAAACTCTTAATTGCAAGAGATAACTCTAGACTCTCAGCAGTTCTGAGATGGCACCAAGAGGTATCTACTTAACACACAAGCTCAAATAACCCTTATCTTCCATTGTTTTCCCCATATATTTACCTACCTACAACTTGCAGCCCCTACAAGCTTAAACCTTTCTTTCTTCGTCTTATCACTGCTCTACAAATTTATTGTCCTTCATTAAGATGCTATATATACCCCAAACTCTAGTCACCCCTTTGAATCACTCATCACTGAGTTTTTCCCACATGTATTCATGCTGAGAACACTCATAGACTCTTTTTTTCGCTTACTAATCTATCTTTTGTCAGTTTAATTTCCTGGACCTAAGCTGTAGCACCTAGGAGGGTAGAAGAAAAGTTTTTTGCCTCCCCTACACTGTCTATCATAGAGATGAAGAAAATAAGATAACATCAAGCTCGTTCCTCCCAGATTGCTGGGGCTCCAGCCCTGATCTGCCTCCAGGTCCAGAGCCCTTCCCCCCATTCCAGAGGTCCTCTTTTCATCAGGCACCTTGACACTGGGAGTTATTTCATCATGTTTCAGGCAGCCTATGACTTACAAACTCCCTTGGAGAGATCTCTCTTAGTTTTTTGTTTGTAATTTTTAATTTATTCAAGTATGTTCTACAAAGCATCTGCCGTGTGCCAAGAAGATCACTCTTCTGAGCAAATGCAGGCCATTACAATTTGGAGGATAAAAGGCATGATCAGGAGCACCTTGCTTTCAGAGCATCAAGTTACCCTGCCAATAGCCTCTTGGCGGAAGTGACTCAGCGGCTGAGATCTAAAAGATAGGCCAGAGTGACTCTGGCAAAGGGAGCAAGAAGAGAGGGTTCTGGGTAGAGGAAACGCCACCTGCAATGACCAAGGTGCAAAGAGCTTGGTGAGTTGGAAACTGCAGAGGTTCCGTAGTTGGCGGGTGGAGTAGAAGGAGGCAGGAGAGGAATGGGGAGCCATGAGATGCAAGACTGAAGAGGGACAGGGGACAGATGGCAGAGGACACAGGGGGAAAAGTTGAGGAGTTAGTCTTTATCCTAAGAGCAGGAGGCCTTTGGAAGGATTTAGCAGGGATTTCTGATGATTACATTTCCATCTTGAGTGAAGGGAGAAGAATGGTTTGGAAAAGGCGGGAGGTGAAGGCCTCAACCAGGAGGGGTTTGCTTTTGGGTGTTTTTTCAATATGTCTTCAGCACTAGACCAAGAACTCCTGGAAAGCAGAGAATGAGTCAGAAAACATGGTCCTCAAGTTGCTTGTGCTCTCACAAGAAGTACGCTTCTGGAAGAAACAAAGCTTTGTCATTATCACTAGACGTTGCATGCCTACCATGTGCCAGGCAGAGCCTAGATAGACCCAGGCCTGCCCACAGGTAGCCCACAATCTAGCGTGGCATATAGACAAGTAAACTCTGCACCAAGTCCCCTAGGGGCACCGTGTGGGAGCATGGCTGGCTCTGTAGAGATTGCGGAGTCTTCTCAGGGGAGGTGGCATCTGAGCTGGGTCTCAGATCTCTGAGATGTGGAGGAGTTTGTTAGGTGGCTAATTTTTGATCAGGTAATAAAGATCTCAACTATCTTAAAGGACAGTAAAGTGAGAGATTCAAGTGGCACACTGGGAGATATTTGTCAGGACTTCCCCATGCCTGCTTCCCTGCTCTTATAGGTGACACCTGACCCCCCCACCCCATCTCACCCCCAGCTGCCAACCCAGCAGCACTGGAGCTTCAAATCTGTTCTATCCCCTGATACCTTCTTAACATAAAAGTGTGAAGGAAGCTTGGTAGACTATTGTCATCAAGAACTGACCAACTTGGCTTCACCTCAGAGAGCTGCCACATCAACTTATTAGGCAAGTCACTTTGACTTGTCTAGACCCTTGTTTTCCTCATCTATATAATGGGGTAGTAGCAGTATCTGCATCACAGCACTGATGGGAAGATTCCTGTATGGTTAGGACACCATGGCATCCCAGCTCCAAAACCCTTCTGTGCTCTGCTTTGTGATGATGGGCCTGGGTCTCTGCAAATCACATTTCTGCTGGTCCAGCTGGCTCCCTCTTAAGTTCTGCCAGTGGTGGTGCTGGAGGGGGCCGCACAGCTGGAGGAGGAAGATAAGACTTCTGTCCTTCCTGTGTGCTTCCTGTGGGCTTCCTATCTCCAGAAAGAGATCAAGAAGGCTTCTCAGGGGAGATGACATCTGAACTGGGTCTTGAATCTTAGAGGGGTGGCTGTGAGCATCACCCCAGCAATGCTCCTTCTTCCTGGCAGCAGCAAGGCCTTCCCATTGCAGTAGCCAAAGCCGGTTTGTAGTTTCCAACAAAGAATTAGCTTCATCACATCCAATCAGAGATACCAGCACCAGTCTGGCAGGGTCCCCTGCTCCCTTGCCTGAGTTTCATCTCCCAGGGTCTCTCTACTAAGCCTCTAACTTTTAACAGTTGTAACTCCCCCCTCCCCGCCCCCGTGGTCCCTTATCCCTAGGGTGACAGCTGCTTTCTGCAGTTGCTATCTCTGTTATACTTGATAGTTCTCATTTTACCCTTCCAGTTGCCCAGTTAACAACTTTATACCCTGTTTACAATCCTTTACGTTCAACTGCCTCTGTTCAAGTAGCTGATGTGGTTTCTGTCTCCTAGCTGCACCCTGATTCTTATAATTAACTAAGAAGGTATCTATTAAATGTTTGGTGCCTACTAAACTCTCAATAAATGCTTCTTCGTATGATCCCTTATGGATTCCTAATATTCCTTCATTTATTCATTCATTTATTCAGCATATGTTGCTTCTTACTATGTGTCAGACCTCATGTGAGGTACTGGAGTGCAGAGCTGAATAAGACACAGGCCAGCTCTCAGACAGCCTACAGTCTGAGTGGAGGAGACCACCAAGGACATGAACCCACCTCAGGAGTGCTTCTTGGCACCCCTTCCACGAACCTCCCATTGCTGATCTCACTGCCCAGTTACTCCATGTCTCAGAACACCCAGAATCTCGATGTCTGGCCTCACGGGCACTCTTCATCTGGCCCATTTTCAAACACCTGTTGAGAGACCTCCAGAATTAATACTTATGGTAAGGTTCACTTAATACTATTTTATGTTGTTATTATTTATTTGCATATCTTACCACACTTCTTAGATGGCAAATTCCTTGAGATTGATTTCCCCAAATGGCTTGTTTCTGTGTGAACTTATAGGCCTAGCACAGTGCCTGCAATATAATAGGTTAACCCATAAAAGATGAGAGATGAATTAATTCATCTCTCCAATTAGTATCTCTATGAGCTCTTCCTATGAAGCAGGCACTGGGATAGGTACTGGGAAGACAAAGACAAATAAGATTGACGGGGTCTCTGCCCCACACTGAATGGATGTCTGATTCAGCAACACCAACTGGATGACCTCTGAGGACCCAGACTTCCATGGGGCTGAAAGTGCTTCCATCAGCCTCGTACAAAGCAGACTTTTAGGCACATCCTTCGCTTCCTTTCAGTGGGCCAGCCAAGCCCTCAGTGGGAGATGGCTGCCCACTGTGGTTTACCTGATGTCCTGGATGCTGGTGGCCAAAGGCTATATTTAAATACTAAACATTTGCATTTTTAATGTTGACTGGAATCGGCAAGGCTGTGATAACCTTTCCAAACTGATATTGGTTTTTACATGATTGAAACAGGCCCAGCCTCAGGCATAACTTAAATGGAAAATTTAAAGTATTTTCAATATCAGTTAGAGTGCAGAACCATCTCAGAACACTGTGCCCTGTTTGTATTCTCAGAAAATATCACCTTCCTCCCTTGTGCACACTCAACATGTTTGCCCTGTCAACATGTTGGGACCTTCCTAACCTTCATTAGGTTTTCTTCATCATCCTGTCTCACTGGGGGGCAAGAAGGGAAGGAATAGATGTTTAGGAGAGTTTAGGGAAGCCCAGAGGTGCAGTGGGAAGAGTTTTGGCCTTAGAACTGGCTCTAAATATCTAAATACCTGCTCTATACCTCGCAACCTGGGTGGTTTGGACAAATTGCTTACCTCTCTGATCTGCTTTTTCCTCATCTGTAACATAGGAATAAAAATGCTATTTTATGGGTTTGTGCAACGTTCAAATGTAGTAATCTGTAAACATGTTTAACACCCCATACCTGGTGTTTTGTTAATGCTCAGTGGACATTAGTTCTTGCCCTTCCCCTAGCAGTGACCTGTCTAAAGTAGCACATCGAGCTTAAGGTCCTGAGTTTGATGTCCTCTTTCCAAGAGGCTCATTGGACACAGATAGGCTAGAACATACATATCTGGGTTAAAAGCAGAAAGATTCATTTCCATCTTCATTCTTCTGTGACTACTCTTGTTAACCAAATATGCCATGACACCCTGTCTGAAGACTTCGTAGCAGTGGCTCAGTTGATTGAGCATCCAACTTCGACTCAAATCATGATTTCATGGCTTGTGGGTTCGAGCCCCGCATCAGGCTCTGTGCTGACAGCTCAGAGACTGGAGCCTGCTTCAGATTCTGTGTCTCCGTCTCTTGCTACCTCTCTCCCCTGCCCACACCCTATCTCTCTCTGTCTCTCAAAAAGAAGAAGAAGAAGAAGAAGAAGAAGAAGAAGAAGAAGAAGAAGAAGAAGAAGAAGGAAGAGGAGGAGGAGGAGGAGGAGGAGGAGGAGAGGAGAAGAATGTTAAAAAATTTTTAAAAAGACTTAGTGGCATCTAGATTTTCCTTCCCTGTCTTCATTGTAGTAAGTCCCTGCACTATCCAATATAGTAGCCAATACCCACATGTGGCTATTTAAATTAAAATTAATTAAAATTAAATAAAATTGACAGTTCAGTTCCTTAGCCACAGAAGCTCTATTTCAAGGGCTCAGTGACCACATGTGGCTGGCTAGTAGCTCCAAGTGCTAAGTGAGATACAGTAAGAGAGGAAAGAGAGAAAATAAGACAGAAGAGAGGAGAGGAGAGGACAGGAGAAAAGAGGCAAATAGGTTTTCCAGAGCAATCCTCATTCATGCACATCCTTGCATGTGTTCATCCAGGCATGGAAATCAATCTCTGTGTAGTTGTACATTCTGATGAAAGAAGCAAATTCTCTCCGCTGAAAGAGTCAGTGCCTGAGAATTTTTTAAATTTAGTTTGGCTCAACAAATACTATCATTTAAAACTTAATTATGATTATTTCCTTTCCTGTTCAAAATAGATCCATGGCTCTTTATGGCCTATTGAAAAGCTCCAAATCCCCACCATGTTTCAAAAGCCATGAGTATTGTGTCCCCACTCACTGAAGATACACACAGCCATTTGCCCCTTCTTTCCTGATGACCACCTTCTTTGATGCACCTTGTGTTCTACACTCCTTGCCTTAGTTCCTGCTGGGCCCATTGCCTGGAATACCCAGAAATGCATCGTCTCCACCTATAGACATTGGTCAAAACACAGCTCAAATGCTTCCTCCTCAGGGCACCTGGGGGGCTCAGTCGGTTAAATGTCTGACCTCAGCTCAGGTCGTGATCTCATGGTTCATGAGTTCCCGCATCGGGCTCTGTGCTGACAGTGTGGAGCCTGCTTGGGACTTTCTCTCTCTCTCTTGCTCTCTGCCCCTCCCCACTTGTGCTCTCAAAAATAAATAAATAAACCTTAAAAAAAAAAAAACTTTAAAAAATGCTTCCTCCTCCCTCTGCCTTCCCCAGTTCTGCTAGTCTGATGTGCTTCTGTGTCCATCATTTTGTCAGAGCATTTGCCCATTTGTATCCGTGTCTCTTTCCCCATTTCTGCCCACTGCACCCCCCCCCCACAATAGTGGTTCTCAAACTCTTGTGTGGAGAAGAAACTAGTATTTGTTTGTCTGTTTGTTTGTTTAGTCTTTGTAAATTTCCAACCCACTGCAGACTGATGATTTTGTAAAATAAACTGAAAGTTTTAAAAAAACACAAAGACAGAAAATACAAGCCTTGGTTATTTTATTGTTAGTTTCATATTTCTAAAAAGATTTCTAAACCCTCACTCTCAATTTCTTGCTTTTCTCATCTTTGATCAGTAACAGCTTTCGGGCCACACTTGGAAGAATGATGCCCTCCAGCCCCCTGTGAGACGCTCTGCACATGGATATGCTTTATGGAATCCATTGGAAACTTTCTGCCAAGTACTCTTCCAGATGTCTGAGGGGATGCACAGAGGAGTCTTTGTAGAGGGAGGTCCTTCTGTGGTGATGCTTGCAGGCAGATTTGGGTGTGGATCCCAGTTCTAAGTAGTTTCATGATCCTAGATGTGTTACCTAAATATGGCCTTGACCTGAAGCTAGGTTCTTAAACTCTTTTGTGCCATGGATTTCATTGATAGGCTGGAGAGGCCTTATGGATCTCTTCTGAAAATGTTTTAATGTTTAATGTCTTAAATGCAGAAAATAAAACCACAAGATTTCAAAGGAAATCAATTATGCTCAATATAATCATTAAAATGTGTGGTGCAGAAATGTTCCCTTATTAACACATTCAAATAATGATCTCTGGTGGTGAGCAAAATAATTCAAAGTACTATGAGTATAAAACTATATTTCAAAATTTCTACAACTGTAGTGTGATTAGAAAATATCTTTGTTTTCTACTGTGATCATCACAGATACTGCTAATCCTATTATAATTTTTTGCTTATGCTCAGGAACTGTTTAATTTCAGCAATTGCTTTCATCCAACGATCAATGTATAACCTTGTTTTATGTGTGTTTCTGTTTAAAGACAGCTTATTTAATATATACTGTTAATTTGCTAACATTGCACTCATGGCTAACAGCACTGAGACTATAACTATAGGCCTGAGTGAAGTTTATCTAACACACATATTTTCTCCATAAGGCACACCACAGCCTTCTTACACTTAACACTAGACAGCACTTCAGCACCATGCTCGGGCACCATTTTAAACAGTAAAATCACCAAGAAAAGGCACAAATGTGTGAAAACATGGCACTAAATAGACCATAAAAAAGACCTTTGCTTCTAAGAGCTGAAACAAGAAGACAGAGAGTTGCCTTGTTTGACCTCAGCTGGGAATGAGTTCATCAGGTGAGTCAAATTTTTCATCTTTCTATGGGTGTCTCTGAATGACCATGAAAGGACCATAAGAATTGATTTTAGGATCATAAGTGAATTTTAACAAGTAGATGGACTCACAAAGACAGAATCCACAAATGATGAAGATCACCTGTAGATTTACAATATAATGGTAGATGGTAAGTGAAATATAGAAAATATCACAGGATAATGGTGGCAGTAGATTAAAGTGGTCAAATTGGGAATGTGTTCTGAAGATAGAGCAAACAAGATTTACTTATGAATTGGATATGGAGTGTGGGAGGGGGGTAGAAGGGGTCAAGATTTTTGACCTAAGCAACTGGGTACCTGGTAATATCATTTACTGAGATTGAGAACAGTCAATAATTGAGCACCACCTACGTGTTCTTACTGTACATGGTGCCTCACTTTCAACAATGAACATACATAGGCATGTTTTTCCTGGAGTAACATTGGGAGCAGTCCCTAGGAGGAATCATTGTTCCTTTATTAAACGGATTGTCCCCTGTGCAGAGAAGGAACTGAGTCCTGCTCTGCTCTGGACAGTAATGGGGCTCACTGACTACAGAGATGGGCAAGGCATTCTGGCAGTTACAGAACTCTCTCCTGTAATAAGTTTTTGCAATGACTATCATGCATCCAAAAAATACTGTCTGTCATCAAGAAACATGTATTTACTTAATTTAGCCAGACCACTAATGAAATGGCTGAGGAGGACTAAAGCTCATCCTGGTAGAATGTGGAAAAGGCAATCTAACCTGGAGGACCCTTACTTGTCCTTGACTATGGAAACTGGAACCCCCTCATTCCCCAGATGGTTCTTGAGTCTTGATGGCTATTGGTCGGAACCCTGTGGCCTTACCTAGAAGTAAATAACTCAGATTCAGGGCATTGCTTGGGGAGAAAAGGGGGTGGATAAATGAGTTCAGTGATTGATATCTTTCCTTAAAGGTGGGAAAATAGCTCTTCTTAGAAAAGTGGATGGATGTTGATTCAGATGGATAGTGCTTGGGGGAGAAGATACAAACCCAACGGAAAGGGAACCAGATTACAAGTAGGGAGTACTTACCAGGAGATCCACTCTGTGAAGGGTCCCAGTCTAAGGGTCCCCAGGTCTAAGTTGTTCCAACCTTCCTGTGGTGGAAGTCATATATACCTACCTGTGCCGTGTGGACGGTAGCGTCAGAAAGACCTAGGAGACCTGGTAGTCAAGGAAGGGAGCCTGTGCCTCTCAATCTTCTTCCTGGTACCAGTGGGGAAGGTCCATTTTATCAGGTGACCATCACTCAGAGTTTCAAGTAGTGACCAGCAATAAAGAGGGGGGCCCACAGAGGAAGTGGGAGAACCGAGGAAATATGCATGATACTAGTCATAGTGGACAAACCAGAGAGAGACAGCAGGACCAGTCCTGTTGGCCTGTAAGTTAAAGAAAGCTATTCTCTGGGGGCACCTAGGTGGCTCAGTCAGTTAAGCTCAGGTCATGATTTCACAGCTCATGAGCCTAGAGCCTGCTTCAGATTCTGTGTTTCTCTCTCTGTCCTTCCCCTGCTCATGCTCTCTCTCTCTCAAAAAAAAAACATTAAAAATAAAAATAATAATATATATACATATATGTATATATATATTATATATAAGGAAAGCTGTCCTCTGAAAGGGGAAGTGGTATCTGACATTTGAATTAAACATTCCTGCCCCTCCCCCCACCACTAAGCTGTGAGTTTCTTTAAAAAGTTTTTTAAAATTTGTATTATTTTGGGGCACCTGGGTGGCTCAGTCGGTTGAGCGTCCGACTTCAGCTCAGGTCATGATCTCACGGTTTGTGAGTTCGAGCCCCGCGTCAGGCCCTGTGCTGACAGCTCAGAGCCTGGAGCCTGCCTCAGATTCTGTGTCCCCCTCTCTCTCCGCCCCACCCTTGCCTGTGCTCTGTCTCTCTCTTTCAAAAATGAATAAACATAAAAAAAAATAGTTGACACACAATGTCATATTAGTGTCAGGTGTAAAACATTGTGGTTTGACAACTCTATGCATTATTTTGTTTGTTTTTGTTTTTTAATTTTTTTTAATGTTTACTTATTCTGGAGAGAGAGAAAGAGAGTGTGGGGAGGGAAGAGAGAGAGAGGGAGACACAGAATCCAAAGCAGGCTTCAGGCTTCAAGCTGTCAGCGCAGAGCCCAATGCGGGGCTTGAACCCACAAACCGTGAGATCCTGACTTGAGCCGAAGCTGGACACTTAACCAGCTGAGCCACCCAGGCACCCCACCATCCATTATGTAATGCTCACCACCAGTATAGCTACCATCTGTCCCCATTCAATGCTACTACAATACCATTGACTATATTCCCTATGCTGTGCCTTTTGTCCTATGACTTATTCATTCCATAACTGGACCTCTAGGTCCATGCGTGTTGTTGCAAATGGCAAGACCTCGTTCTTTTTTGTGTCTGAGTAATATTCCATTGTATATGTATATACGCCACATCTTCTTTATCCATTCATCTATCAATGGACACTTAGGTTGCTTCCATATTTTGGCTATTGTAAATAATGCTACAATAGGCATAGAGTTACACATGTCTTTTTGAACTGGTGTTTCATTTGCTTTGTTACCCAGTAGTGGAGTTACTAGATCATATGGTAATTCTATTTTTATGATTTTTAGGAACCTTGGTACTGTTTCCACAGTGGCTGCACCTGTATACATTCCCACCAATAGGGTCCTTTTTTTCTGTATCCTTGCCAACACTTGTTATTTCTTGTCTTTTTGATACTAACCATTCTGACAGATGTAAGATGATGTCTCATTGTAGTTTGATTTGTGTTTCCCTTATGACAAGTGATGTTGAGTATCTTTTCTCATGTCTGTTAGCCATCTGTATGTCTTCTTTAGAAAAATGTATATTCAGGACATCTACTCTTTTAAAAATTGGATATTTGGGGGGGTTGGCATTGAGTTGTATATATTTTTTGTATATTTGGATATTAGCCCCTTATCAGATGCATCATTTGGAAATATCTTCTCCCATTCAGTAGGTTGTCTTTTTGTCCTATTAATGGTTTCCTTCACTGTTCAAGAGGTTTTTATTTTGATGTAGTCCCAACAATTTATTTTTGCTTTCATTTCCATTGCCTGAGGAGACATAGGTAGAAAAAAAATGTTACTAAAGCTGATGTCAAAGAAATTGCTACCTATGCTTTCTTCTAGGAGTTTGTGGTTGCAGGTCTCATGTTTAGATCTATAATCTATTTTGAATTCATTTTTGTGTCTGGTATAAGAAAGTGGTCCAGCTTTATTCTTTTGCCTGAAGCCATCCAGTCTTCCCAGCACCATTTGTTGAAGAGACTGTCTTTTCTCTATTGTATATTCTTGTCTCCTTTGTTGTGGATTAATTGACCATATAAGCTTGGATTTCTGGGTGCTTTATTCTGTTCTGTTGGGCTATGTGTCTGTTTTTTTGTGCTAGTACCATACTGTTTTGATTATTATAGCTTTGTAGACTATCTTGAAATCTTGGATTGTGATACCAAGATGTGACCTTCTTGAAAGCAGACAAGATTCCTTATTACCCTTGGTTCCCCCAGTGTCCTGCCCAGGACCTGGCACATAGGGAATTCTCAATAGCTATTTGAATGAAAGAACGAGGAAGAAAGGAAAGATGGAAGGGGAGTGGGAAGAAAAGGGGCTGACTGTTAGAGACACTGAGGAGCTCAAATAATAGAATGTTTCCACTTCAAGATCCCTTAAAGAGTATACATTACAATCCCGTTGTCTACACATTTAAAAGTTATACAGCATCTAATTCATGCATTCACTCATTCATTCATTTGTGTGTCTAATAGACATAGATTGAATATCTGTCACCTCCCAGTTTTGGCACTGGGAATGTTAAACGAATGAGTGATGTCTGCTCCCACTCAGGTGGGTACAACCATTGTTTTGATGCATGTGCAGCAAGAACACAAATATGGGGGCACAGAGGAAAGAGTAGTCAATACTGTCCAGGAGCAGAGGTCAGGGTTAGAGGTGGAGGGAAGGTCTCACGAAGAAGATGACATTTGTGCTGGACTATGGAGTCTGGCTAGGGGTGGGCAGAGGAGAGCAGGAGAGAGGGAAGTCAAGGGAATAGAAGGAACAAAGGCATGAAAGTGAAGCTTCTGTCTGGGGAATGGCAGGTGGTCACCTTGCAGGAATGTCAGGGGTGTAGGGGAATGGTGGCTGTGGGGGTGGCAGGAAGTTTCAAGTTCAGATGACGAAACAGGTATTCATGCCATTCATTGAGAGAGGAGATTCGAGAAGTAGGGTAAGGGGCGCCTGGGTGGCGCAGTCGGTTAAGCGTCCGACTTCAGCCAGGTCATGATCTCGCCGTCCGTGAGTTCGAGCCCCGCGTCGGGCTCTGGGCTGATGGCTCAGAGCCTGGAGCCTGTTTCCGATTCTGTGTCTCCCTCTCTCTCTGCCCCTCCCCCATTCATGCTCTGTCTCTCTCTGTCCCAAAAATAAATAAAAAACGTTGAGAAGTAGGGTAAGTTAAGGGAAAGAAGCACAAATTCAGTTCAGGACAACAGGGAAGAAGCCAGTTTCAACTGGAAATATGTCTGAAACTCAGGAGAGTGGATTTGGGAGTCATCGGGGTGTAGGTGGTAGTGGAAGCCACGGAGATGGATAATCAGCCTTCAGGCTGGTTGGGGAAGTGAGGGTGGCCCACACCAAGCCACTAGAAACTAGCACCTGATCAACTGGATATGACAAAATGTCCAGATATGGGACTGTTGTCAGGAAGAAGAGAGATGAGAAACAGCTGGAATTGCTAAAAACTTCTTCCTAGAGAAAGTGGCTTGAATAGACATAGCAGGATGTGCGGGATTAGAAGGGCAGGAGGAGGATGTTGCTGGTGAGAGAGCAGTGGGTGCAGCCACCAAGCAGGAAGGATATTCGCCCCAGAAGTGCATTCCCCATGATGGTACAGCTGGAGAAAGAAACAAGGAACTGATTTTAAAACCCACCTCCGTTGCCTCTGGGGAACAGCGTGAAACAGACATCTCTCTATATCCTTTTGTGTCTTTGAAATATTTTTATCTTGTGCACAAATTATTTCTTTAAAAAAATATTTGGGGTGCCTGGGTGGCTCAGTTGGTTAAGCAACTGACTCTGTTTTGGCTCAAGCCATGCTCTCATGGTCATGAGATGGAGCCTCTTGTCAGGCTCCACACTGGGGGTGGAGCCTGCTTAAGATTCTCTCTCTCCCTCTCCCTCTGCCCCTATCCCCACCCCTTAAAAAGTTGTTTGAATAAATAATTTGGCTTTGACAGACTAAGAGGTGAGTGTGGTACAAGAGGACATCAAATGGATCCCATATCTAAGGGTCTGATTCCTGGATGGCTTTTTAGGCAGGAGAGCAGGACAGTCTCTGACTGAGGGACCAGGAAGGTGGCTTAGCTCTGACTGTCTTCCCCAGGGGGATCTTTTGCATGGGTTTGGTCACTGGGGAAGGTGAGTAAGTGAATGAACCCTCTAGAGAGCAGCTGAGGATAGATGAGAAGTAGCTACACACTGAGCTGAACAGCTTCCAGGGACAGAAGTTTGCCCACAGAGTGGACTCATGGGTCAATGCTGGATTCTAATCTCAAAACTTTGTTTTATTATTTGTGTGCTTGGGGTCTGGTTATGCTGCAGTAACAGTACCAAGATCTCAAAGGCTTGAAAAACAACAAATCTTACATAGAGTTCTTTTGAAAATTAAATGAGATCATCACTGTCCAACATTTTTGAAAACTTACTATGTGCTGGGGTATATTGCTCATCTAGTTCAATCCTCATGAAAATCCTGAGATGGTTTCCATTATTTTCCTCACCTTCTAATGTGAGAAATAGGGGGGCACCTCGGTGGCTCAGTCACTTGAGCGTCCGATTCTTGATTTCAGCTCAGATCATGGGACAGAGCGTCAGGCTCTGCGCTGAGTGTGGCACCTGATTAAGATTCTTTCTCTCTCCCTCTCTCCCTCTCCCCCTCTCCCCCTCTCCCCCTTACCCCCAACCCCAATTGTGCTCTTGCTCTCTCTCTCTCTCTAAAATTTAAAAAAAAATGTGAGAAATAGGCACAGATAAGTTTATTTATTAGTCCAAGATCACACAGTGAGAAAGTAGCTAACCCAGATTAACACTCAGGCTCCCTAGCTCTAGAGTTTAGTCTCTGTAAATAAACACCCACTTAGTCCAGGGTGAGACACATAGCATTATTGAGGTTAGGCAAAGTAATACTGCAGTAGGAAACAATGTCAAAATGTCCGTGACGTAACACACAGAAGTTTTCTCCTCCCTCATGCTACAGGCTTAGTGTGGGGTGGCAGGTATGGCTCAGTGTGGTCACTCAGACACAGGTGATAGAGGTTTCATCTTATCGTGTGCTTCTGCAATCACTGAGGCAGGAAAGGGGAAGGAGAATACTTTTGCCCAGCATGACACATGTTACTTCTGCTCTTTCATTTGTCAAATCTAAGGCAGTAGGGAAATGAAATTTGACGTTATGTCCTGAGGCAAGAACCAGAATATTTATTAATAGCCTAATGACTGCACAAAGGTGCTCGTTAAATGTTGATTGAACTGGAGTTGAATGACCAGTCCCGACCAGATGGCATGAACTCTGTCTCACCTAGCTCGATTTTAAAGTTTTTGAGAGTTTGCAAACATAAGCACTAACAATTCTGCACAGAAGGCCACCAGAGAACTACCGCATCACTAATTCTGCATATCGGGCATTTCTCTGTACAGTCCGCGTGTTGCCAAGAGACCACAGAGGGTTCTGGTTACAAGACTCAAGCATTCCTGGAAGATGTAATTACTGACTTCCAACCACTGCCATTCGTCCCCTCACCCCATCCCAGACCACCCTTTTGTGATTGTTTTTTCTTTTGCCTTCCTAAATTATCCCTTGTCATGTTCTTCTATAAATGCACATGAAGCACACACAGAAATATGGCAAGGTTGTGAGGTAGGAATCCTCTAAACCATTTTTCTTTAAGTTTGTTTATTTTGAGAAAGAGAGAGAGAGAGAGAGAGAGAGAGAGAGAGAGAGAGAGAATGAATGGGGGAGGGGCAGAGAAAGGGGAAGAGAGAGAGAATCCTAAGCCAGCTCTGCAATGTCAGTGCAGAGCCTGACGTGGGGCTCAATCTCACAAACTGCAAGATCCAGACCTGAGCTAAAATCAAGAGTCTGATGCTTAACAGACTGAGCCACTCAGGCGCCCCCCTCTAAACTATTTTGAAGGCATTTCCGTGGCAGTAATTCCATTCACAATGTTGTACAATCATCACTGCTATCTATTTCCAAAACCTGTACCTGTGAAGAATTAACTCCCCGTTGGGACACCTGGGTGGCTCAGTCAGTTAAGTGTCTGACTCTTGATTTCAGCTCAGGTCATGGTCTCATAGTTCATGAGATTGAGCTGTTAGCACAGAGCCTACTTGGGATTCTCTCTCTCTCCCTCTCCTTCTCCCTCTCCCCCTCTTTCTCTCTCTCTGCCCCTCCTTCCCTCGCCCTCTCTCTCTTTCAATAAATAAATAAAAACAGTTAAAAAAAAGAAAGAATTAACTCCCCATTAAGTTCACAATTTTTCTTTTCACTTTACAGACAAGGATACAGGAGGGCAGGCACTTTGCCCAGTGTCACCCAGGAAATAAGCGACAGAGACAAGATTCTTACTTTAAGGCTCATGGTTTCTTACTACCTTCTGAAACCTCTCTAATAAGATGTATTGTAGTCACTCATAGTAGGGTGACGCCAACCCCCTGCTGAAGGTGGGGTACAATTCCTAAATTGGTGAGTGCCCTTTCAGTGGTCTGAGGAACAAACTGTCCATTCACTTGGCAACACGCCGCAGACATTATTGAATATCTGCGGAGTGATGCAGATTCAAAGATGAGTAAAGGCCTGTGTGGTGTTCACACAGGGAGTGAACTCATGGTGGGAGTTCACAGCAGGGAAAAGTTAGGCCAAAGCTGCTTCTTTCTCCCCAAATTCCATTTCCCTTCTTCTTTTTCTTTTATTTTTAAAAATGTTTTATTTATTTTTGAGAGAGAGAGAGAGCAGGAGCAGGAGAGAGAGGGAGAATCCGAAGCAGCCTCCAGGCTCCCAGCTGTCAGCACAGAGCCCGACACGGGGCTTAAAACCGTGAACCATGAGATCATGAGCTGAAGTCGGACCTTAACTGACTGAGCCACCCAGGTACCCCTTAAACATTTTTTTTAATGGTTATTTATTTTGGGGAGAAAGAGAGACAGACCACGAGTTGGGGAGGGGCTGATATTTTTCAGAGAGAGCCATTTCCCTTCTTTAGTACAAAACAAAACAAAACAAAACAAAACAAAACATTCAGATTTTTAGCTGGGCTAATGGCTCCTAGAAATAAGACTACGTTTCCTAATCTCTCTTATTACTGGCTGTGGCCACATGACTAAGTTTGGGTCAATGAGATATAAGCATATGTGGTATGTAAAACTTCTGGTGGGTGTTTAGAAAGAGAAGGAACTGGGGCGCCTGGGTGGTGCAGTCGGTTAAGCGTCCGACTTCAGCCAGGTCACGATCTTGCGGTCCCGGAGTTCGAGCCCCGCGTCGGGCTCTGGGCTGATGGCTCAGAGCCTGGAGCCTGTTTCCGATTCTGTGTCTCCCTCTCTCTCTGCCCCTCCCCCGTTCATGCTCTGTCTCTCTCTGTCCCAAAAATAAATTAAAAATGTTGAAAAAAAAAAAAAAAAAGAAAGAGAAGGAACTTACTTTTCTTCCATCACTCCCCCTACCCTGCTTCCTGCTAGCTAGAAATTAAACTGCACCAGCTGGAGATCCAGCAACCCTTCTGGATCATGAAGTTAAAGCAAGATGGAAGAAGTCCATGACTGAGTGGAATACTATACCATCCCTGGGCTTCATATGTCTCATTTATGAGGGAGAGAAAAAAAGAAGTTTCTATATTGTATGCACTTGTTAGCTTTTGCTGCATAACAAGCTACTTTAAACCTAGTGGCTTAAAACAACAATCGTCTTATTTAGCTCCAGATTCTACAGATCACCTGTGTGGCTGGAGGATTGCCCGGAACTGGATGGTCTAGGTGGGCTTTACATGTCTGGTTGGTCTAGGGGGCCTCAGTGGGGATGGCTCCTGTTTGTTCCATCTGATCTTATCCTAGAGTAGGTTAGCCTAAGCTTTTTCACATGGTGGTCTCAGGATCCGAAAAAAGAGAAGGCAAATGCCGATATGAAAGTGCTTTTCAAACCTCCATTTGTGTCACGTGCTAATGTCCCATTGGTCTGTGCCAGTCACCCAAAGGCAAATTACTGAGGAGTGGTTTGTTGAAGGCCATTATTCCAACAGTCTCCATTGTCTGAGCCACTGGTATTTTGGGATTTTCTGTCACATACATCTGAATCTGGTCCTACCTTCTATAGATGGTAGGTGGTAAGCAGTCAAGGACTGTTCTGTTCACATTTGCCGACACGAAAGCCTTCATGATATTTTTCAGTGTTCAAATCACAATGGCCTGAACGTCTATCATCTTATTTGTCCTTATCTCTTTATCAAAATCATTTTAGTGTTATTGAGACTTAACTATTGGATGGGAAACATAAGATTTATAGTTTTGCTTTAAGCCAATACTACAAAAACATGAAAAGGGCTCTTTCTTGCAATGGTTTTGTTTAATGATGATCAAAAACAAGGGATTTTTTAAAAAAGAGACTCCCAGGGCCGCCTGGGTGGCTCAGTCGGTTGAGCGGCTGACTTCAGCTCAGGTCATGACCTCTCAGTCCGTGAGTTCGAGCCCCGAGTCGGGCTGTGTGCTGACAGCTCAGAGCCTGGAGCCTGTTTCAGATTCTGTATCTCCCTCTCTCTGACCCTCCCCCGTTCATGCTCTGTCTCTCTCTGTCTCAAAAATAAATAAATGTTAAAAAAAAAATTAAAAAATAAAAAAATAAAAAAGAGACTCCTGAACAATCACACTGGCATTTAAGCAATACCAGAATGTTCCAAAAAGGTGTCTGCACTAGGGCCATCATCTGGCACTCCTGAATCATGTTTTGCCTATTCTATCTCACCCTGGCTGATGCCCTCTGCTCAGAAAGCATTCTGAAGAGAGAGAAATTTCTTGGCCCCTGCTGAAGGCTCCTCATGAAATTGCCAGCAATCTGAGTGAGGCTGAATCTGTCTACTTTTGCAAATGATGGCTGACGTGCAAACATTCAGGCCCTGTGGCTTTCCCAGTAGGGCATCTGTTGCCTCTGGTCTGCACATGATCAGCCGTGGCAGGCGTAGGTGGAGATTAATTGAAGACACCACACAATTTTTCCCTTTTGGTTTAATCTAATCCCATTTTCCTGCTTGCAAATGTAAGGCAAGTTTCCTGATAGAATCTGGCTCTGGACACCTGGTGTTCAGTTGGTTTAAATTAAGAATATTTTATAAATAAAACATCAACAGACACACCAGTTAGAGCAGAAGAAAGACATGAGGTCGGGGGAGGAGGGGGAGATAAACGGGTGGTTTGTCAACACACACCAAGGTAACCAGCTGGTTAGGACCACAAGAATTTCACATGGACTTTTTTTTTCCCCCAAACATTTTCACACTGCTCTAGGAGGCAGTGTGGCATAACCATTAAATATGAGCCGGGGTGCTGTGTGGCTCAGTTGGTTAAGCATCCTACTCTTGATTTTAGCTCAGGTCATGATCTCACGGTTCATGAGTTCAAGCCCCACGTTGGCGTATGGAGCCTGCTTGGGATTATCTCTCGCTCCCTCTCTCTCAAAATAAATAAATAAATGTATACATGTATATACATATGTACGTATATTGGCCAGAAAATTCCTGCCCTGTTACTTACAAATTATGGGACGTAGGCAAATGACTGAACATTGGTGTACCTCCTTCCTTATCTGTAAACCAGCCACCTCCCAACATTGGTCTGTTGTAAGGATTACATGAAAAACACAAGCAAAGCCTTTAGAAGCATGCTGGATTCTCAGTAAGCTCTCAAAAATATTAGCTATTACTATTGTATTGTTATATGCTTGGCCCTGAGCCAGCCAAGGTTTTCAGTGACATAGTTTCTGACTCAAAGTGGTAGCTCAAGATGGTGAGAAGGTCATGGTCTCACTAGAAAGAAAGTTCCATGAGGCTAGCATTGTTTGTTTTTCTATTTTGTTTTCTATATTGTATTTCCAGGGCCTAGAATAGTATCTGGAACTAAGGAGGGGCTCAATAGATTTTAGTTGAATGAATGAATTTAAACAATTCAGGAGCTGTGTTAAATCATACAGGATTCAGGTGTGGAACACAGGAGGGATGTCAATAGAATGATTATAAAAATTAGATCAGCAAGGGGCACTGGGTGGCTCAGTCGGTTGAGCCTCCAACTTCGGCTGAAGTCATTATCTCACAGTTCTGGAGTCTAAGCCCCAAATTGGGCTTGCTGCTGTCAGCGTATAGCCCGCTTCAGATCCTCTGTCCCCCCCTCTTTCAGCCCCTCCCCCCACTTCTGTCTCTCAAAAATAAATAAACATTCTAAAAAAATTAGACCAGCAAGACAAGTAAGGAAATAAAATAGGTGAAGAGCATGGAATCCTACCAGGCAATAAAGAGGCATCGAAGAAGTTACAGTAAAGATTTTAACATTTGACTAAGTACAATAACTTCTCATGACTCATGATCCAAATCGTAAAAAAATTTGGGGATTTATGGGGCACCTGGGTGGCTCAGTTAAGCCTCTGACTTCAACTCAGGTCTCCAGGTTCATGAGTTCAAGCGCCCCTGCGGCTCTGTGCTGTCAGCCCAGAACCTGGAGCTTACTTTGGATTCTGTGTTCCCTCTCTGTCCCTCAATCACTCATACTCTGTCTGTCTGTCTCTCTCTCAAAAATAAATAAACATTAAAAAAAATTTTTTTAAAAGAAAGAAAATTTGGGGATTTAGGGTTGCCTGGGTGGCTCAGTTGGTTAAGCATCCCACTCTTGATCTCAACTCAGGTCATGATCTCATGGTTTGTGAGATCCAACCTCACGTGAGGCTCAGCGTTGAAAGCAGAGAGCCTGCTTGGGATTCTCTCCCTCCTCCTCTTTTTCCCCTCCCCTGCTTATACATGCTGTTTCTTCCTGCCTCTCTTTCTCTCTCAAAAACAAACAAACAAACAAACTTAAAAAAAAAAAAAAGAAAAGAAAACTTAGGGATTTAAACCTCCATGATCTTAAGACAAGTTTAGGGAGATGAGCCTGAGTCTTGAGTAGCATCAGCCCAGAAGTACCGTCCAAGTTGCAGGCCAGAACCTCTGACTTCAAAACCTGGATCTTGACCCCAGTCTTTGGCCAGGGCACTCAGTTGGCCCGAGATGGTAACCTGCTCCCTGCAGTTGTCAAGTGACTTGGCTACTTGGGAGATTTTCTAATCAAGTACAGAGATGAATAAAGTAAAATTGAGCCCTTGAGATTAATACTTTCATGTGAGGTCTAGGAATAAGTTTTATAACCATCATGAAAAATCATGTATAATGGTTATTTATGGTGTTTGAACCATTTAAGAAAATCTGACATATTAATTGTATGATTTTAATTGGAGATGTTACTTTTAAAATGCATGAAGATTTGTCTAATTTTGTAAACAGTATTTGTCTAAAAGATGGAAACGTTTCAAGGTCTTTTTAGGCACCTTAGGTTTGAAACTAGAGTTTCCATGTTAAAGAAGATTTTCTTTATCTTATCAATGGACCAGCCTTGTTGAGTGTCTTGCTTGAGAGAATCAAGTATATTAAATTTGGGCTTATAATTTAAAACATTTAAGGGGATTTAATTAACCATGATAGTTAAATGAGTTAATTGTTTAAGGAAATAGGATCTGTTAAACTTAACTGAATTTTAATTAAAGGACAAGTGAAACTGAGCTTAAAAGCTTAAGAAAAGCTGTGTTTTAAACTTATAATTTTATTAAATTGAATATCCATGAAAAGCAAGCAACTGCAAGTAACTCTTTCCATATAGAAAAGTGTCTGTTACATATTTAAAAAACTGAATTGAGAAGGGAATGCTTATAAAACCCATGAGATTGATTTTTCCTGTTAAAAGTGTTGCTGTTGTGAGTCTTCCTGTCTTTTCTTGTATTATAAAAGTAAAACAAAACCTTACCTTTATATAACTATTATTTTCGGTGCTCTTAGACTCCTCTAACTCTTACCTGCTCACCAGATTGCCAGCCCATCCAGAACAGAGGCCATGCATCCCAAGCAGCTCAGAGGTTCTCCTCCCCAACTAACCCCAACATCTACCTTTTCAAGGCCAAACACCTTGCACCACATAATGGTCATTCGAAAAATCCCCTGTATCAGGAAAGTCAGCAGGAATGACGCTGATCCTTAGGGACAGTTCTGGAAATTTGTGGGAATATTTTAAATTATTAGGGTAGTTGCAAAGCACTATTGGAATTGAGTGGGTAGGGCCCAAGGATGTTGAATTTTTCAAGATTGTTGGGGCACCTGAGTGGCTCAGTTGGTTGAGCGTCTGACTTCGGCTCAGGTCATGATCTCATGGTTCCATGAGTTTGAGCCCTGTGTCGGGCTCTGTGCTGACAGCTCAGAGCCTGGAGCCTGCTTCAGATTCTGTGTCTCCCTCTCTCTCTGCATCTCCCCCGCTGATGCTCTGTCTCTCTCTATCTCAAAAATAAACATTAAAAAAAAAAAAAAGGATTTCAGGGATGATGTAAATTAAGAGAAGATTGTACTTTATTATATTTGAAACTTTACCAGGAGTTATTTATCATTTTGGAAAAAATCACATTACTAATGGCAAAGCAGCTAAAGGTGTTTGCATCATGAATCAATACAACACTATCAATTTGCATCTGTGGGTGTCCATCATCCATGGTGATTCGGTAAGCATACCACTTTATCCTAACCTGATTGAGGGGATTCCCAAGCTTTTACATGTTGAAATACATATTACCTAGTTAAATAATATCGTACTTTTATTTTCCCTTTATATGTCACTCAGGCGTTAGATTCAGTTTTAAAAACCATGGTTTTTAAAAATATTTTTAAAAAATATTTATTTATTTTTGAGAGAGAGACAGAGTGTGAGTGGGGGAGGGGCAAAGAGAGAGGGAGACACAGAATCTGAAGCAGGCTCCAGGCTCTGAGCTGTCAGCACAGAGCCCGACACAGGGCTCGAACTCATGGAACCATGAGATCATGACCTGAGCCGAAGTCAGTCGCTTAACCAGCCGAGCCACCCAGGCGCCCCTAAAAATCATGGTTAAGCACACGTTATATTGTCTATGAATTCCATTTCAGGATAGTAAAGGGGCACTACATAATATTTGTTGGGTCTGATAGGATAAAGAGCCACCTCTCTCCACCCTCAAACTCTTCTCTGAAAGTCCCCTTCTTGAGGACCCTGCTCTTTCTGTGACACTCACAAGTGGTAGTTGCTTTCTCCCCCACCCTCCTCCTACCATTGGGCACAGAAGCCAGCTAGGTGTCTGCTTCCTCCTTTTTTTTTCCAGTTACAGATCTTTATTCCTCTCTCCTCTATGAAAATCTCCAGCATTAAAGCTCACAGAATCAGACAGTAGCATTCACTTTATATTGCAGGCAGGTGTCTTTAGGTCCCTGGGTCTTTGGTCTTTACTCCTTGAAGATTTTAGTCCGTGTTCATCGTTACTCTCTCCAATAGTATGCCTATCTCGATTCTTGACAGTGGTGACTTCAGGTAAAGCATAGGCAGAGACCAGTCAGAAGCAAAGTTGTTCCCCTGGAGGGCCTCAGCGTAAGCCAGGTATTATACTTTGATTGCCATGGGGAGGTCATGGGTCCCGGGGCAGGAGCCGTGGTGGCCGAAGGCAATGGAGGAGCGTTGGGGGTCTCAGGCAGTGGTCATTAGCCAACTGGTATGAAACAATGTCAACATTTTAACAACTGGAATGGACATACAGATCCTACCAGCTAATATCATCCCTGAGTGGAGATAGTCCTCCCAAGCTCCGTCCCCTCTTCTCCTGTGACCTTGTCCTCCATTCTACCTCAGATACCCATTCCAATTGTCATATGCTAAACCCATAAATGGTAACTATACCCTCTCTCTCTCTGATCTAAATTGTAAGCATCCCACTCTTGGACAACCACCCCCCCCCCCACCCCATTCTTCAAGCTTACTCCACCTAGAGCTCCACTTCCAACAATTCAGCCACATTATTAGAGCCTACAATTCATTATTTCTCCCATTTTTCACTATGCTCACCTTTCTCATTCTTCTGCCCAGATTAGATTCCACAGTATCTCACCATAATCAGTCCTTTGTGCACCAAACTCCCTTACCCTAGTCTTCCTTTTTTTTCACCAGGTTGACAAAGGCAAACTATGGTAAATCCAAGCCTTCACCTGCTGCACACCTGCACTATACCCTTGAATGTAGCTGGAGAAAACCACACCACCAGGCTGTCTGGTCTCACTTTACATTTGATTGGTAACCGTGAATGGGCCTTTAGTGGATGATCCTACTACATTATCCAGGCCAGTTACTTTCTCACTCTGCTATGTTACCAGAATTATCTCACACCTCTTCTTGTCTCTCCAAACTCCAAAACTCCTCTGCCCTCCTTACTCAAATCTAGTTGTTCGCAAGAGTTTTTGGTCTCAAGACTCCTTTAAACTCTTGAAAATTGAAGACCCTAAGGAGCTAGTGTTTATATATAGGTCATATCCACTTGTATTTATTATATTAAAATTAATTGGGAAATTTAAAACATATTTCCAGTGTATTTCTTTTTAAAAGTAACAATGAGCCTATTGTTTGGGTAAGTTTCCTCCTGGATTGTATGTTAACATAAATAACATTTTTTATGAAAAAGAACTGTATTTCCCAAGCCTAAAAAAATGTTAATGAGAAAAGAAACCATTTTACATATTTGTAAAACTTTTTCATGTTTGGTCAAAGAGAAGACGGCTGGATTCTCGTATATGCTTCTGCATTCAAATTGTTACAATATATAGTTCTGGCTGAAGTATATCATGAAAACTCCTGCAGATACAGATAAGTAGTTGGAAAATGGAGGAGTATTTTAATAGACTTTTCAGATAATTGAGGGTATTTTTCTTTGATATTACACAAAAATTTGATAAGTGATCATTTCTTTTTTTTATCGTTTATTTATTTTGAGAGAGAGAAGTGGGGGTGGGCTCAGAGAGAGAAGCAGGGAGAGAGAGAATCCCAAGCAGGCTCCATGCTGTCAGCACAGAGCCCAAAGCAGGACTCAATCTCACCGACCATGAGATCAGGTCAAGAGTTGATGCTTAACTGACTGAACTACCCAGGTGCCCCAATAGTGATAATTTCTTAAAGGTTAGTTGCAATGTGGATTTGAAACTATATTATAAAAATTAATAAAAGGAAACCTCATTTAGGATGGATAGGGGAGCTCTGGCACACTACCCCTTGAGGTCAATTATAGACTCAGCAGGAAGAGAGGACCTTCCTTGCCTGTGGGTACTAACCTACCATTCCCTGCCCCCCAAACCCCCACCGCAACAGACCAGCCACTGAGAGCCTGTCACAACTCAGCCAATGAAAAACATTTATACTTTGAACTCCCAGTTTAATCCATTGGAATTTTTTGTTTATAACAGCCTTCCCGAATGCCCCCTTTCCTCTATAAACCAGCGATCCTCTGGTATGGTTCTGCCCCAACTTGCTTGTCCCATGTTGCAATTCTCTGCTATTCCAAATAAAGCTTTTTTGCTGGTAAAATAACTGGTAGTTTTGTTTTTTCAGGTTAACATTACTTAGTGCTTAGAAGTGGGATCCAAGGAGGACACCCAACAGCCCCAAGGCTGGTGAGCAAACAGGGTCGATACCCACCAAGCCAACAGGAACCACTGCTTTCTCGCTGACCCTGGAGTTGGAGGGTAAGTTTCCTCCTGGATTTCAAGCTCCACAATTTGTGTCTGAGTTCTCCAAGCTTTATTCAGGATCTGTTTTAAGGCCCTGTTTGATTGGTTTTCTCTCTGAGAGTACTTGTTTGGCCGTCGGTCTGATTCCTTTTCAGTATCAAACTGCTCCCGCTGGGGCTGTGCCAATTGGAAGTGTGTTGGCCTTCAGTCTGACTCCCTTTTGGGATTGAACTGTTCCCATTGGAACTGTGCTGGCCTTTGGTCTGATTCCTTCTGGAACCAGCCTGTTCCTGTTAAAACTGTGGGGTTTAGGAATTTTTCTTTGCTTTAGAGAAAAACGTCCAAGAAATGGAATCCCAGTCATCAAAATGCTTTGAGCGTGCCCCACTTCCCTTACTGGGACTCTGGCCAGTTTTATGTCTAAAACCTATGGTCCCCCTCATACACATGTATAACTAAATGGACTAACTTAACCAGAGTAATTTAGGCACCAACATCCATTATGGGGAACTTTTGATCTCCCAAAACTTGTTTTACTCAAATTAGAAAGCCAAGGCTTCTTAGAAGAAAAGGGGGAAAAAACTGAATGGGATGCCTATTTAAAATCTTGAGGCTTTCAGGGGCGCCTGGGTGGCGCAGTCGGTTGACCGTCCGACTTCAGCCAGGTCACGATCTCTCGGTCCGGGAGTTCGAGCCCGCGTCAGGCTCTGGGCTGATGGCTCAGAGCCTGGAGCCTGTTTCCGATTCTGTGTCTCCCTCTCTCTCTGCCCCTCCCCCGTTCATGCTCTGTCTCTCTCTGTCCCAAAAATAAATAAACGTTGAAAAAAAAATTTTTTTAAGCTTTAAAAAAATAAATAAATAAAATAAAATCTTGAGGCTTTCAGATGTTTTCAGGATTCTAAGTTTGCTTCTTTGCAAAATACTATTTCTTTTGTAAAAAATTTTTTTTTAAATGTGTGTTTACATTTGAGAGAGAGAAAGAGAGAGTGTGTGCACACATGAGCGGGAGACAGGCAGAGATGAAGGGGGACAGAGGATCTGAAGCAGGATCAGAGAGCCCAATGCAGGGCTCGAACTCATGAACTGTGAACCACCAGCTCATGACCTGAGCCAAACTCAGAGGCTTAACCAACTGAGCCACGCAGGTGTTCTGCAAGGTACTATTTCTAAATTAACTGAGGAAAACAAACAACTGAAAGGAGTCAAAATGGCTTCTGAGGCCTTTCCCCCTCAGTCTTTTTTGTCTGCAGACATATGGCAGCCACCTTGTGATCAGACCCTGCCTGCAGCACCATTTTCCTCTTTCTGCTGAACTTCCCTTTTCTTCCTGATCACTCCCCACTCCCTCCTCCCCTGACCCTATTAAAACCTGTCTCTTTAAAGTTGAGTTTTCTGAGGATCTAAATAAACGTCGAATTACAAGCTATAGTTAAAGAGTTTCCGAATGTGACTGAGGACCTCATAAGTTTGCTAAAGAATTTAACACAGTTATTCAAACCTAGTAACCTAGTTTCATAGATTTATATCAGTCCACATGCGTGTGGTTGAGGACCAGGCTGAACGTTGGATGAAACTAGCCAGAAGGGAATATGCTGAGTGGGATTGAGAGAAACAAACCCCTAACTTTTAACAAGATGCTAGAACACTCGCTGGTTATCTCCACCGAGCAATTATGAAAACGATACACATTCAGTAGAAACCATACTTTGAATTTTGAATTTCGATCTTTTTCTGGGCTGGCAACATATTATGATTCTCTCTGGTGACGCTGGGCAACGGCAGTGAGCACAGCTCCCAGGCAGCCGGGCAATCATGAAGGTAAACAATCAATGCTCTTACACACATTCTGTACCTATGTAACCATTCTGTTCATTTTCAGTACAGCATTCAATACATTACATGAGAGGTTCAATATTTTGTTATAAAACAGGTTTTGTGTTAGCTGATTTTGTCTAAGTGTAGGCTAATGTAAGTGTTGTGACTAAGTTTAAGATAGGCTCGGCTAAGCAGTGATGTTCGGGAGGTCCGGTCTATTAAGTGCATTTTTGACCTATGATATTTTCAACGTACATTTACTTCATCAAGACATAACCCCATTGTAAGTCAAGGAAGATCTATACACAAGATTTTTTTTAAATCGCGTATATTAGCATCACCATTGATCTCATCTGAAGTCTTTAGGTAATAGGAAGCTGTCAAGTTCACAGGGGCAGATACAAAATTTCCCAAAATTTTAAGTTTTGCAGCAAGGCTTGAATTTTATTTTATCAAAAGAGCACACATTTCTCCTGTCAAATAGGCTCACTTTGTTCATTTTTTAGAAAATGTCTGTGGCGCCTGGGTGGTTCAGTTGGTTAAGTGTCTGACTTCAGGTCAGGTAATGATCTCGCGGTTCGTGAGTTCAAGTTCAAGCCCTGCGTCGGGCTCTGTGCTGACACCTTGGAGCCTGGAGCCAGCTTTGGAGTCTGTGTGTGTTTGTCTCTCTCTCTGCTCATGCTCTGTCTCTCTCTCTCAAAAATAAATAAACATTAAAAATAAAATGTCTGCCAGATACTCAAGTCTGAATAATCAAAGTTGGTCTGTCAGTCATTCTTTTTTTTTTTTTTTTTTAATTTTTTTTTCAACGTTTACTTATTTTTGGGACAGAGAGAGACAGAGTATGAACGGGGGAGGGGCAGAGAGAGAGGGAGACACAGAATCGGAAACAGGCTCCAGGCTCTGAGCCATCAGCCCAGAGCCTGACGCGGGGCTCGAACTCACGGACCGCGAGATCGTGACCTGGCTGAAGTCGGACGCTTAACCGACTGCGCCACCCAGGCGCCCCTGTCAGTCATTCTTTCAAATGGTGTTCCGTAAGTAAAGAAGCTAGGTCACCTCTCATTTCAAACAATTGCAACAGTGCTTTTCCTCTAGACAGTTATCCTTTGGTATGCAGCACAAATGCTTTATGTGTACTTCCCATTCAATACAGAATATTAAAAATATGCATACTCAAGGGATGTGAATTTATAAAAGTAATAATTTGTGCTGCTTCATTAAGGATCTTCTTCAGTAAAGATTTTTTTTTCCCCAGAAAGTACTTGTGGTGAAGAATCTAATGACTACCAGAATAGTTTGGCATCATATCTCTGTGATTCATGCTAAAGCACCAGCCCTCTTACCCACCATTGCTTTTATACCATCAAGACAAATGTCAACACAGTTTTTACAGGATAAACCAAGCAACTCAAAATGTTACTTAATGCTTTGAAAATTTCAATACCGCTTGTGTTTATTGTATTCACATAAAGGAAGATCTCTGATGATTAGTTGGTGCTGAACCAGAATACAAGCAAAACTGCAAGTCTAAGTATATATGTAGGTTTGTGGGCTTTTTTTTAATAGTTCATTTATTTATTTTGAGAGAGAGAGCATGAACTGGGGACAGGCAGAGAGCAGGAGAGAGAATCCCAAGTAGTCTCCACGCTGTCAACATGGAGCCCTGAACCCTAGGTAGGTCTCAATCTCATGACCAAGGGATCATGACCTGAAGTGAGGTCAAGAGTCACACATTTGGGGCGCCTGGGTGGCGCAGTCGGTTAAGCCTCGGACTTCAGCCAGGTCACGATCTCGCGGTCCGTGAGTTCGAGCCCCGCGTCGGGTTCTGGGCTGATGGCTCAGAGCCTGGAGCCTGTTTCCGATTCTGTGTCTCCCTCTCTCTCTGCCCCTCCCCCGTTCATGCTCTGTCTCTCTCTGTCCCAAAAAAATAAATAAACGTTGAAAAAAAAAAAATTAAAAAAAAAAAAGAGTCACACATTTAACCAACTGAACCACCCAGGCATCCCTAGATTTGTTTTTTGTTTTTTTGTTTTTTTGAAGACAACAGTTCAGTTCTACAGAGGAGATACTAACTCAGTCTTTTTGTTTGCAGCTAAATCTTTACTTTGAGTTACTGAATCATTCAAAGATGATTTCTGTGATTTCTTTCACTGACTTTTCATCTAGCAGGCATTCAGCAATGTGAACTACACAAGGTTTTATTAGTCCCTCTGCTATTGTGTGTATATTTCCGCCAATGAAAATATGATAGCTTACCTTATAAGGCACTTCCATAGCTTTTTCATTTCTAGTTTGAAAAGCCATAACAAACAATTTTTGGACTTTAAAGTCCATTAAGTCATTATATCTATGTTTAAAATACTCAATTTGTTTTTCTTTGTACTCTATGACTGGCCCCAATATGATGCTGCAACTTAGGGGACCCCATAGACTATAGAAAATGCTCTATAGCATAAAAAACACTAAGGTAATTATTAACATTTATAAAGCATCAGAAAAGATAGCTTTAGTCATATTTTTATTCCTCATTTACAGTTTTGCAAGTGTCTTTGGAGTAGGTAATGGTGGCAGGCTTTGTGGTGGGAGGGGCAGAGAGAGAAGAGAGAGAGAATTCCAAAAAGGCCCTGTATGCCTTCAGCATGGAGCCCAGTGTGGGGCTCACACCCATGAACTGTGAGATCATGACCTAAGCCGAAATCAAGAGTCAGACGCTTGATTGACTGAGCCACCCAGGCATTCCCTAAGAGATAAATTTTTGACAGCAGTAAAACAACTCATTATGTATGGGTGGAAACAAAAGTACTGTTAATGGCTGACTTCTTATGAGAAAAAACAGAGGCCAGAAAGCAGTGGAATGACATATTCAACATGCAAACAAGAAAGTGAAGAATTAAATTTCCAGGGAAACCATTCTTAACACTTCTACATCCAGCAAAACTATCCTTCTGAAATGAAGGTAAATCAAAACATCTCCACATAAACAAAAATTGAGATGATTCATTGTTAGAAGATCTGCCTAAATAAATACTGAAGGAAATCTGCCATGCTGAAAGAGAATGACGTCAGACAATAAATCAAATCCAATTGTGTGTTTAAAGCAATATTTATAACCAGGTGTTACTGAGCTTATACAGATATAATACAGATGGGAAAACAAAAGCACAAAGGAAGTGGGAGGAAATGGAGCTTTGCTGGAGCAAAGATGCTATTTTTTGTCAGAAGTAAGTCAATATTAACCAAAAATAGATGGTGATAAGTTTAAGATGCAGGGGTTGGGGGCACCTGGCTGGCTCAGTCAGTAGAGCATCTGACTCTTGATCCCAGAGTTGTGATTTCAAGCCCCACATTGGGAGCCTATGTAAAAAATACAAAAAATAAAGATGTAGATACATGCTGCTTGCAGGAGTCAGGCCTCAACAAACTGATAGAAAATGAACATAAAGGGGCAGAGGAAGACATACTGCAAATATACCAATCAAAAGCAAGCTGTGGTACAAATATGACTGTTGGATAAGGTGGGCTTTGAGATGCAGAATTTGATAATGACAGGTGGATTAATGCATGATAATGAAGAGTCTACCAAAAAGATGTAACAATTATTAACTTGTGTGTACTTTGTGTTTATTTAGGAAACTGTGCAGTAGGTCTATCCTAAAACTATTTTTCTAAAGTTTCTTCTAATTTTGTTTTCATAAGTAAAGCTTTAATATACAGAGCTTTTTTTTTAATTGTGAGAAGGAACTAAGTTGATTACTTTTAATATTTAAAAAACCATTAATATCATTAATTGAATAGTCCAGTGTAATGATCCTTTATTATATTTGGAAGTCTGATATATGGCTAGATCTATTTATTGTAGCTCTATTCTGTTTTATGTAGATATTTGCATATATCCAAACCCATACTACACTGCATATTGACTCTTACTTTTTGTCTCTTTTTTAATTTTATTTTTTATTTTTTAATTTATATCCAAGTTCATTAGCATATAGTGCAACAGTGATTTCAGGAGTAGATTTCTTAATGCCCCTTACCCATTTAGCCCATCTCCCCCTCCCACAACCCCTCCAGTAACCCTCTGTTTGTTCTCCATATTTAAGAGTCTCCTCTGTTTTGTCCCCCTCCCTGTTTTTATATTATTTTTGCTTCCCTTCCCTTGTGTCCATCTGTTTTGTCTCTTAAAGTCCTCATATGAGTGAAGTCATATGATTTTTGTCTTTCTCTGACTGACTAATTTTGCTTAGCATAATACCCTCTAGTTCCATCCATGTAGTTGCAAATGGCAAGATTTCATTCTTTTTGATTGCCAAGTAATACTCCATTGTATATGTATACCACATCTTCTTTATCCATTCATCCATCAGTGGACATTTGGGCTCTTTCCATACTTTGGCTATTGTCGATAGTGCTGCTATAAACATGGGGGTGCATGTGTCCCTTCGAAACAGCACACCTGTATCCCATGGATAAATGCCTAGTAGTGCAATTGCTGGGTCGTACGGTAGTTCTATTTTTAGTTTTTTGAGGAACCTCCATGCTGTTTTCCAGAGTGGCTGTACCAGCTTGCACTGCCACCAACAATGCAAAAGAGATCCTCTTTCTCTGCATCCTCACCAACATCTGTTGTTGCCTGAGTTGTTAATGTTAGCCATTCTGACAGGTGTGAGGTGGTATCTCATTGTGGTTGTGATTTGTATTTCCCTGATGATGAGTGATGTGGAGCATTTTTTCATGTGTCGGTTGGCCATCTGGATGTCTTCTTTGGAGAAGTGTCTATTCATGTCCTTTGCCCATTTCTTCACTGGATTATTTGTTTTTTGGGTATTGAGTTTAATAAGCTCTTTACAGATTTGGATACTAAACCTTTATCCAATATGTCATTTGCAAATATCTTCTCCCATTCTGTTGGTTGCCTTTTAGTTTTGCTGATTGTTTCCTTCACTGTGCAGAAGTTTTTATTTTGATGATGTCCCAGTAGTTCATTTTCACTTTTGTTTCTCTTGCTTCTGGAGACGTGTTGAGTAAGAAGTTACTGCCACCAAGATCAAAGAGGTTTTTGCCTGCTTTCTCCTTGGGGATTTTGATGGCTTCCCATCTTACATTTAGGTGTTTCATTCATTTTGAGTTTATTTTTGTGTATGGTGTAAGAAAGTGGTCCAGGTTCATTTTTCTGCATATCACTATCCAGTTTTTCCCAACACCACTTGCTGAAGAGACTGTCTTTATTCCATTGGATATTCTCTCCTGCCATTAGTTGGCGAGACATTTATGTGTTCATTTCTGGGTTCTCTATTCTGTTCCATTGATCTGAGTGTCTGTTTTTATGCCAACTAACTTTGTGTCTCTTTTGTTTAACTGGAAATGGCATAGATCAGAATATGTTTTAACTATTTATTACATTTATTGAGTAGTTGTGTGTTCTCTGTTTTGTTTTTATTTTATTTTAAAAGTGAATCTGAGACCATTCTCCACTTAAAGGAACCTGGGCTCCTGAGAAAATGACTGATTTCAGGGCTAGGCATAAAAGGTTCAGGTTGAGCCTGGAGCATGATGTTATTACTGCTCAGAAGTAACCGCTCATGTCAAAAGAATATGGGAGCCAATTGAATCTGGGAGGATATGCACATCAAACAAATAAGGATATTAACAGATTACAACCCCAATGCCAAAGACAATAATTCAAGCCCATGTTCATATAAATAAATACATCAGTTAAATAAAGGGGAAAGGGAACAGTTTTCTAATAGTAGAATGCCAAAAAACAAATGTAGAGTGAATGGTGGAGTTAGACAATCACTATTTAGCAAGTGTCACAGTAATAATTCCAACAAAAATTATCAATGGATGCAAGAGCTAGCTGTTGAAACTTTGATGAGGAACAGGATATTTATATGACCTCAAAGTATCTTTCCACAAAATACTAACAACAAAGGGGAATTGAAAAGGGGATAATAGTAACTTTACAGTGGAAAAGGCTGGTAAACATCACCTTATTCAAGTGATCAAGGTTAACATCCTTAGGAATGGAACAAACTATCATCTGTGCCTCTTGATATATTATGTACTGCAAAAGACACAACATCATGTATCTGGTGATCCTGCCAAAGATGCAAAATCTGAACTTAATCATGGAGGAACATCTGATCAACCTGAGTTGAAGGACCTCCTACAAAATAATCGGCCTATCCTCTTCAAAAATGTCAAGGTCATGAAAGACTAAGAAAGACTGAGGAAATATTTTAGATGGTAGGAGATTAAAGAAATATTATAATGCAATGTGTAATCCTTGATTGGATCCTTAAAAATTACTTTTTTCTTTTTTTTTTACTCTATAGGGCATAGTAAATTAATGAGCAAATGTTTAATACTGTCTACAGATTGAATAATAATATCTTACTATTAATCTTCTAATTTTGATAATTGTGTGATAGTTATATAAGAGAATGTTCTTGTTCTTAGGAATTACACATTGAAGTATTCAAAGATGAAAGGCAGCATGTCTGCAACTTACTCTTCAATATATGTATTAAAGCAAATGTGGCAAATGTTAAAATTTGGGGAATTTGGATGAGGAGCACCCAGGATTTCTTTATATAACTTTTAAACTTTTCTGTAAGTTGTGGGTCACCCGTGTGGCTCAGTCAGTTAAACATCCAACTCTTGATTTCTACTCAGGCCATGATCTCACAGTTTGTGGGGTCAAGCCCAGCATCACACTCTGTGCTGACAGCATGGAGCCTGCTTAGGATTCTCTCTCTCACTCTCTCTCTCTCTGCCCCTCTCCTGCTCTCTCTCTCTCCAAATAAAAAAGTTAAAAAAAATACTTTTCAGTAAGTTTGAAATTATTGCAAAATGAAAAGTCATTGAAAACTAATACATTTTCTTCCCTAAAAATTATTGGGCTTTTTAAAAAATGTGAGTCTCAGTTATGTATTTTTTTTAATGTCTATTAATTTTTGATAGAGAGACAGAGCGTGTGAGGGAGGGAGAGGCAGAGAGAGACACACAGAATCTGAAGCAGGCTCCAGGCTCCAAGCTGTCAGCACAGAGCCCGGCATGGGGCTCGAACCCACGAACCGTGAGATCATGCCCTGAGCCAAAGTCAGACACTTAACTGACTGAGCCACTCAGGTGCCCCAGTTATATCTTTTTTAAAATCACTCTTTGGGACCTTGATAGTGCTTGTTCAATGTTTATTTTTGGTGTCCATTTTGTGCTAGAGTCTGAGGACAGAGGTAAACTTGCCCGCATGAAATTCAGGAAATTCAGTTTTGCCCACATGAAGTTTTCAATCTAGTAGAGAAAACAATTATTGTACAAATAATTGCATAAATGTAATTATTATGTGATCATTCCTGCAACAACACGTGTACTTCACAAAGTCATGCGCAGACTGCACTTCATTCCTTCGTTGTGAAAGACAGATGAAATCTCACTTTGTCTATCTGAATGTCCTTTCTGTCCTACAACAGAGCTGCAACCTCAGGAGGCCATTAAGAGTCCACTCAGCTGACTTGTTGCTTCACTGTGTGTTTCTGTTGGAGTGCTAGGAATTAAAGAGGGAAGTGATAGTGGGTGTTTTTCTGTAAGCTAAAAATCTTTCCATCTTGAAAAGCAATAAAGTCTGTGTAGAAGAGGGGCACATTTTCAGACCTCCTGTTCATTACAGAGATAGGCATCTAAGGAACTTTGAGCCATGTTCTGTGTGACTTTCTTGAAATTCGAACAAAAAGGAGTTTGTTACAGGGCTCACAAGGGCAATTCTGAAAGCTTCATTAATTCTAATAATAACTTCCAATTAATTCATTAGTCACTTCCTGATATTCTGAGATCATGAGTTTTGAAAGCTGCTACCTTTAACCTTAGGTGAAACTTAGAATGGTATGATTCTAACTGGTCCAACCTAAGCTAACCTTTTAGCCATTTGTAAAAATGCAAAACAGAAGGCTGGGCTCAAGTCTGAGATGAGTAATTTGCAATAATACTCTTCATTCGTGCAGTCTTTGGAATGAAGAATCCTGACACTCCCAGAGGATATTAAGGATCTAGTGATAAATAAAATTAGACCAGGTGCTTCTCCTGGCCAGGGGCCCGAGGCATGATAACAGGGGATATCAATAAGACCATAATGGGAATGCATCCAAAATTCTCCAGCTAACCCCATCCAGTGTAATTATAGCTTCCTGGCAAGGGAGTGGGGTGAGGTGGGGGGTGGGGGGGTGGGAGGCATCATTGCTCTTCTGCCATCCTTTTCCCTGTTAACTGCTGTGGTCCCTATAGTGATCCCCCAACCTGTGTCTGGGGTGCATCTTTTCCCTACAGCGCTGCCTCCTTGCTAAGACCTGGCCCTCCACCATGGCTGTTGCACCCTCAAAACTATTCTGGAAGCATCTGGCGCTGGCACCCCTTCATCCCCATCAGCCACCACGCATAGCTTTTAGCTCTTAAATGCAGGCATCACTCCATTTTTAGAAAACTGGACACGGAAATACCTCATCCCACAGACTAATAAATTGAGAAATGAGGTGCAGTTCTATAAAAGGATTTCCCAGAAAATCCTTCTGAAAATGAGCTTCCTGATAAGCAGAGGCAGATTTACTATGAAGCTGACAAGGCTTAAGCCACACGGTCCCTCATTTGCAGACGCCCTTCCAAAGGCCCTGGGCGGATCCCCAACAATGTGTTTATAGAGCCATATGTTTTTATAAATTCACAAAAGCACAGTATTGTAACTGAAATTGGTTAAGGCTATTGTCTCTTTCCACTGCATTAGGATCCAGGTAAAGAGTGTGTTGGGTCTAAACCCATGTAGTCTGGGTTGAATGGGACATTCTATGTGGTTCAAATTCACTTTGGTGTATAGTTATTCAAGACATATCCTGGATTAGGAATGGCTCTCAGGAACATCCCTACCAACCACAGGATGACCCCCTCAGATTCATGATGGGAAGGGGCAATGGTCATGAGTATGTAAGTAAGGGAGCAGAAACAGGTCAGAAGAAAGACTGGTTCAAAAGGCTTTCCTCTCACCAAAGGCCTTGGCCTAATCGAGTCTCACTTTCCCCCAAAGCCCTACTCTTTTGTGTGTGGAGTTCTAGACGTTTTTCTGTGCTCAAAGAGGCAGAAAGTTCCTTAGTGAACACTGAGTCAGTGAACACTGACTCTCCTTCACTGGAGTGAGGTGAAATTAATGCCACCTTCAAGTTCCAGCTCTCAGCAGATTCTCTGTGCTTGGCCAATAAAGACTATAATAGACCCATTTCTGAAAAGCTACATTTTTGTAAATGAAATATTTAAATATCTTGGAGGATCTCTGTATTGAGAAGGATCTCAGGGAGAATCTTTATGTAAAATGGATACTTGCTTCCAAATTATTCTGTTCCAAGGTTTAATAATAATATTAAATTATAGCTAACATACTTTGGGATACTTGTTTTGTGCCAGGCACTATGCTAAGTATATTTAATGTGGGTGATTTAATTTTCAAATTAACTCAGTGAGGGAGTTGCTATAATTATCCCAATTTTAGAGATGAATCAATTGAGGCTTAGTAAGTAACTTGCTGAGAACTTCCTGCTGTGAAGTGGAAAAGCAACTTCCAAAAGCTGTGTTCTTTTGGAGCTCCTGGGTGTCTCAGTTGGTTGAACGTCCGACTCTCAATTTCGGCTCTTATTTGATCTCTTATTTTAGAGAGAGAGAGAGAACATGAGCAGGGGAGAGGGGCAGAGGGAGAGAGAGAATCTTAAGTAAGCTCCACGCTCATCCCAGAGCCTGACTCTGGGCTTGATCCCATGTTCCTGGAATCAGGACCTGACCCGAAATCAAGAGTCAGGTGCTCAACCCACTGAGCCACCGGGAGCCTCATAAAAACATAGTTTTAAACAGTTATATGCTTTTGAGTTTTAGGGATTGCTTTTTATGTAATTTAATTTTGTTTTATAATTACATAATGTAAGCTTGGTTCTAAAGTAAAATCTATAAAAACCTAGACTTTATTCTTTTCGATGTTATTTCATCCTTCCCCTTTTTGTGTCGTTTATTCTTCCAAGAATTTATATATATGTACACACACACACACACCAATATCATTCTTGGGTAAATGGTAGCATTATCTACATACTTGTCTCTACTTTGCTATACTTGAAGAAAATAAGACCAAATGATGCACTTGAACCTAAGTATGCAGAGTTGAAGGCGCGATCATATGAAAACTTCCAAAGTGACTTTAAAACATAGTTATTTGATGACTGCTTAGATTACTTGAAAAGATACTGGGGAACCATCTGAGTATTTTGAAAACTGGTAAACTAAAGAAAAGAATCAAAAATGTATCCTACTCTTTTTAAAAGGAATTTACTCCAAATATTCAAATGTATGTATTAATTGTACAAACTGTGGATGCGAAGCTTCTCTTCACCCAGGCATTTCAGCTACTATTAGAAGGAACAATAGAGTTGGAGGATCCCCATTCTGCAGTCCCTAATGAATTACTGTAATGTACGCAGTGATCATCAACACTTATTAACATCACAAAAAGGAGACAATTTAGATATAACAAAGCTCACAGTGGAAGCACACACCACCACCTATAAAGTAGTTTTGCCAGAAAAGTAAAATAAGTAACTCAAACTTGATTCTGATCAAGCCTCTTCATCTGTTACAGAAACAAGGGAAAGGGAGTATGTTAAAGGGCGTGATGAGGATGCAGTCAGCAAATTGTCAAAAAATATTTTTAGAAAAAAATAGCTTTTTTTCGACTGTAGGGGAACCCATAGCGACTACTGATGGTGTTTGATAAAATTCAGAAGTTATTACTCATGTTTTAGATGTGCTAACGTTATTGAGGGGGTTTTGATTCTTTATAATTTAGACATGCGTTCTGAAATATTTACAGATAAAATATCCTGTCTAGGATGTGCTCCAAAATAATTCAGTGGAGTGTCATCTATGTTATTGCAAATGGCAGGGTTTTCTCTTTTTGTGACCAAATATTGTTCATTTTCCTTATCCATTCCTTAATGGACACTTAGGTTGTTTCCATGTCTGGGCTGTTATGAATATACTTGAGCATAGGGGTGAAGATATATTTTTGAAATACTGATTTCATTTTCTTCAGCTATATGCCCACAAGTGAGATTGCTGGATCATACGGTATATACCTATTTTTAATTTTTTGAGGAACTTCCGCACTGTTTTCCATAGAGGCTGCACCAATTTACATTTCCACCAATAGTATCCAAGGTTTCTCTTTTTTCCCAATCCTTGCTAGCGCTTGTTATCTGCTTTTTGATAATAGCTATTCTAACGTGTGAGGTGATATCTTGTGCTTTTGATTTGCATTTTCCTGATGATTAGTGATGTTGAGTACATTTTCATATACCTGTTAGCCATTTGTATGTCTCTTTTGGAATAATGTCTGTTTAGATCCTTTGCTGCTTTTAATTGGATTATTATTATTGAGTTTGCTATTGAGTTGTGTGAGTTCCTTATATATCTAGATATTAACCCATTTTCAGATACACGATTTGCAAATATTTTCTCCCATTCCATAGGTTGCCTTACATTTTGTTGATCATTTCTTGTGTTGTGCAGGATTCTTTGATGTAGTCCAACTTGTTTATTGTTGCTCATGTGTATATTTTACATTGTATTGAGCTTCAGGTTCCTATTAGATACCCAAGTGGGGATGTCTATATAGATGCATAATCTGGGGCTCAAGGAGAGGATAGGGATGGAGATAAAATTTTGGAGTTGTATCTGGATGGCATTTGAGCTGTGGGCCAAGATGAGATAAACTTGAGAATGAGGATAGGTAAAAGAGATGCCCGAATACTGACCTCTCAGCCCTTGTGCATTTAGAGGTTCAGAAGGAGAAGGAGCTAGCAGTTGACCAAAACCAATTCAAAATGACCTTCTATACCCAGGAAGAGCACTCTAGGAGTAGTAGCTCTCTGGGTATGGTACACATAAACTGTGCATGCATGACCTCTGTAATAGCCACTGAGGTAGCGGACATCTTAGCAATATTGCCTGTTCTGTGTTTATTGGCAACTCCAGTTTGCTTGTGATGAAGTTGAAGTTTAGAGAAGTGAAGCCACTTATTTACCCAAGCTCAAAGATCATGAGAGCACATTTAAACTTCAAAGCCCATTCCCATTTATGGCACGTGGCCATGGAGGTAGTGGCCAACGCAACTTCAAGGGCACTGTTCCCATAAACTGTAATATGAATGGCGCCCCCTGGACTTACGTAGTGCACAGTATGCCAAACCATATGTGGCAGCCTGCACCTTTTCTTTCTATGTCTTGCTGCCTTGGCATCTTCCCTGCAAGGTTCTGCTCCTTTTAACATAAATATCTAAGTCCTTCCAAAGCTTCCTGATAAAAGAGGTTTATCATGGTGATTATAGGCTTGAACATTAGAGCAAAGCAAAAATTTGTTCAAGTCACAGCTCAGCCTCTTACTAGCTGTAACCCCTTAAAGCTTCAGTTTCTTCATCTGTGAAATGAAGAAAATAAGAGCAGCCACCTCCAAGGGATATGTAGGTATTAAAAGAAAGAAGGCATGAAGAAAGTTTACCATGCTTTACTCAATGCTTTTTGTCTGGTATTAACTTATTTTTGCTTTTAACTACTCCTTCCTCAGCCAAGACATTGGTTCTCAGGAGAGATGGAAGGTTTTATGGAAAGAATAGGAATCAAATTGGGTTCAAATCCACCAGCAAATTAATGAAAAGGGCACCAGGGAACAGGAACCAGTATGCAGAACAAAGATACGCACTCAGCAAGTGAGGAAAACAATTTGGGTGACTGTTTGGATCTGTTACTATTTCTGTACAGAAAAAAAAAAAAGCTTGTTTTATTTCAAGTATAAAAAAAGTCATTTGTCACAAATCTGGTTTTGTTTCTATTTACTTTGTGCACATAAGGAATTCCAGGACTGTGTGAAGGGAATTGTTTAAACCTCTGAAATCTAGGCTATTGGCCCTGTCATTCCATTATGGGGCAGGGCATTAAGAATTAAAGGCAGAGTGGCCCAAGGGATTGAAATCTATTTACAACCTAGTTACAGTATATCCTGTTTTCCCTGCCGTACTCAACTGAGTGTCTAACAAAAGATTCTTCCACATATCTGAAAATAAAATGAGGTTCTGGTGACAGTGTCTATGAGAAATTGACATAATATGTTTGGGTTTTATTTTTGTCAAAGGTACATAATGTTTTCCAGGTTTTTCTGCTCTTTCTTCCCCATTCTTAAAAGAAATGAGAGGCAAGAGGCCAGTCTTGAAAAGGGGGAGAAGTTCTGGCCAAGAGCCCAGGATCATACTTCTGGTCTCAGAAGGAAATGTTAAGATGGGCTGAGTTTTAAATGAAGACAGAGGAAAAAAATTTTGTGTTCTGGAGTCTGACATCATCGTCCTCTGTGGCCTCCACCCCAACCTCAAACAACTGTGAAATCATTTTTTTAAATTTGATTTTTAAGTAATCTCTACACCCAATGTGGGACTTGCTTCTACAACCCCAAGATCAAGGGTTACATCCTCCACTAACCCAGCCAGTCAGGAGATCTACAACTGTGCAATAATTTAATATTGAAAAAAGTTACTTTTAAATGTTTATTGATTCATTTATTTTTAAAGATTTTATTTTTAAGTAATTTCTACACCCAACATGGGGTCAAACTCATGACCCTGAGATCAAGAGTCACATGCTCTATTGACTAAGCCAGCCAGACACCTCTCAATTCACTTTCATTTAAAGACCTTGATCCGGTGTGAGGAATACAGCAGGATCCTCCCACTTCTGCCACCTCCATGCATACTTCATTCCATAGGAATGGGAACAAAGGTGGACTTCCTTGGCCACCTTCAAGAATGTGCAAAGTGAATCCTTCCAAGAGAGGGAATATTCAATCCTTTTTTTTTTTTAATTTTTTTTAATGTTTATTTTTGAAGGAGAGAGAGACAGAGCATTAGTGGGTGAGGGGCAGAGAGAGAGGGGCAGAGAGAGAGAGAGACACAGAATCTGAAGCAGGCTCCAGGCTCTGAGACGTCAGCCCAGAGCTCGATGCGGGCTCAAACCCACGAACTGTGAGATCATGACCTGAGCTGAAGTCAGACGCTTAACAAACTGAGCCACTCAGGCTCCTCAATCCTTTTTTTTATGGAAAAATTTTACTGTATACAAAAGTGGAGACAATAGTATAATGAGCCCCCATATAACCATCATTCAACTTAACAATGACCAGCTCATAACCTATCTAGTTTCCTCGATACCCTCCACTAACTCAAACTAGGTGAAGCAAATCTCACCACTGGATCATTTTTTCCACAAGTATGTATGTATCTTTAAAATATAAGAACTGGGGCGCCTGGGTGGAGCAGTCGGTTAAGCGTCCGACTTCAGCCAGGTCACGATCTCGCGGTCCGTGAGTTCGAGCCCCGCGTCAGGCTCTGGGCTGATGGCTCAGAGCCTGGAGCCTGTTTCCGATTCTGTGTCTCCCTCTCTCTCTGCCCCTCCCCCGTTCATGCTCTGTCTCTCTCTGTCCCAAAAATAAAAATAAACGTTGAAAAAAAAAATAAATAAAATATAAGAACTATTTCTTACATAACCAGAATCATTCCTACACTTTAAAAAATTAACACTTAATATCATTATGTATTCGGTTTGTGTTCAAATTCCCTGATTGTCTCATAATTGTTTATTATTTTTGGTTATAGTCAAAACCCAAATAAAATCTATGTATTGTACAGATGATACATTTAAGTCTATTTTAATCTAAAGGTCACTCCTCCCTCCTTTTTCTTTTCTTTTCTTTTCCTTGCAATTTATTCATTGGAGAGACTGGGTTAGTGTCTTAGAGAGTTTTCCATATAGTCTGTATTTGGCTGATTTAATCTTTCTCTGACTCCTGTACGTCCTGTAAATTTGTAGTCAGATCTAGAGACTTAATCCAGTTTGAGTTTTTTGGCAAGAATCCATCAGAGGCGGTGTGAATTTCCATCAGCAGGTGCATAATGGCTGGTTGTCTCTTTTTTGTGATATTAGCAGCTATTGATAATGATTATATAAGAAAGTGTAAGTTGGTGGTAGTCAAATTATCATTCCTTATGATGTATTTAGCGGAAATATTTTATAAGGAGAAACTTCTCATTTACTACTTGGTTAAAATGCAGATTGTATAGGAAAGGGGCTGAGTGCTTAGTTCTTTTTTTTTCTTTCTTTCTTTTTTTTTTTTTTTTTTTTACTATTTTTCAAAATAATAAGTTGGTTCCCTAGTATCCTGCAAATAGGACCCGTGCATGTTTTTTGTTTTGTTTTGTTTTGTTTTGTTTTGTTTTGTTTTGTTTACAAATGAAAATTTAAATGTATTATGATAAATTCATAGATTTTTTTAAATACCTTTGATGGTTTCAATACATTGCAGTTATTCTTCTTCTTAATGTTCAAATTGTTCCATCTTTCAGCAGAGGCAACTTCATCAAGTCAACCCCTGAGTCCTTCTGACACAAACCTTGTGCTTTCTAGTATGGTAGCACAGTCCAGGCTCATCTTAGGATTTTCTTTTCTGTTCTAAATTTGGATCAGCCATTTCTCCACAGAGTCCTGGTTCCTTTTGGTAGAAAATTAAGATTCAGAGAACACATTCTGACTACTACGTGGGCTCATTTTATTGGGTTGATTATTTGTTTCTAGGCTTTTTTCCATGGACAAAGCTAGGAAATACTTTTTTTTAAATAAAATGTAACATGAGTTCATATTGATACTTTCATTTCAAATTCAAGACTTAAGGGTTTTTACTTAACCTCATCAGTCTCACATCTGTGTTTCCTTTTGCCAGTATTAATTATTTTCTTTCACTCTGATCAATACTATTTTTAAGGATGTTCAGAGAAAAGGATTCCAAAAGTCTTCTGGGGACAGAATATGATGCTGCTTGCTTCCCCCACAGAATTCATTGATTTGAGCAGGGGCAGGTGCAATTTACATTTTAAAAATTGAAATTGAAATGATTGTGTTTAGGAGCACAGAGACTTTTTATTGTTTTATCTTCAATTATTTTGAAGGGTTGTTTGGAAAACCTGCTCCCAGAGATGGTTCTTTTCAGTCTCAGAGGAACCAGCTGGCTCTCAGAAAAGCAAGAGTGAGTGACCGGACTTGGTGTTTGTAGGAGTTTGGGGTTTGATTTCAGGTCACCTCTCTTCTTACCTTGGGAGCCATTTGTGGATGAGGAGGTTCTGAAATAATTTCTGGATGCTGCAAGTTATCAATCTGAGGTCTGGGAGGAGGACAGATACTGGGACCCTGTGTGGGACACTTATTTGGGAGAACACATCAGGAGAGTTAATAAAGCAAAATCAACTAGGGTTTGTCATTTCTCATGGGGCTTATTATCTTAGGAGAAGTAGGTGTCTATCCCATACAAACTCCAGGTGCCACTTTATCATGGGGAGAACCTAAGAAAAAGAAATTTCCAAAGGTCTGATCCTAACTACTGTAACTTCTGGTGAGAGGCTGGCAGGTCTCCTGCCTCACCGAATTGTACAACTACAGAATGGCAGAGTTGAAAAGTCCCTGAGTCATCTAACCAGGTTTTCAGCTTTCCTGGAGAAGGAGCTAGAGCCTTTATTTAAAAACAAACAAATGAGGGCCACCTGGGTGGCTCAGTCAGTTGAGTGTCAGACTTTGGCTCTAGTCATGATCTTGTGGTTCATGAGTTCTAGCCCCATGTCTGGCAAGCTGTTGTCAGCCTGTCTGCTTCAAATCTGCTTCGGATCCTCTGTCTCCCTCTCTGCCCCTCCCCAACTTGTGCTCTCCCAAAAATAAGAATAGTTTTTTAAGAAATATTTAAAAAACAAACAAATGAGGGGTGCCCGGGTGACTCAGTCGGTTAAGCATCGATCATGATTGATCAGGTCATGATCTCATGGTTTGTGAGTCTGAGCCCACCTTGGGCTCTGCGCTGACAGCTCAGAGCCTGCTTCAGATTCTCTGACTTGGTCTCTCTCTCTCTCTCTCTGTCTCTCTCTCTGCCCCTCCCCTGCTTTCGCTCTCTCTCAAAAATAAATAAACATTTTAAAACCAAAAAAGCATGCAAACAAATAAAAAATAAATAACTATGCAGCTTAGATCCATTTAATCATGCTCTCAGCAGAAGGTTTAGTAATCTCAGTATTAAACACTACCCCCAGGGATTCTTATCTTTAGGGAAGTTTTAAAAACATTGTAATTCAACACCCTCATTTTTCAGAGGGCAGATTGAGATGCATAGGAAAAGTGATTTATCCAAGTCCCCAGCTGGCAATTAATATTCCTGAAGGACACATACCCTACAGTTACTACCCATGAACACACCCACCTATAGATAACCATATGTTTTTCTTTAAAATGTTAGTTATGTATTTGCCCAAAGGGTTCATAGACAAAGAAGATTATATGCATTAGCATTTATGGGTCTCTTGTGGCTAATTCCATGGTAAGAGAGAGAACTTTTTAATTCATTGTATTTGTTGGGCTTTATGATCTCAGAAAGGTCTTTTTCAAAGCAAAAGATGTTTTCAGAACTTGGCTTTATTGGGAGATATAAGACTTTGAAATGTAAACATACCTTCTTGTACAAAGAACCCTAATGAGTCAGAAGGCCTGTTTACAGAAAAACAAACATTTACAATTGAAAGCAAGATGAAAGCACAACACAAGGATTATTTCCCTTATCTTGGACCTTGGCCAGAGTTTATTCACCTACATCTACCTATATAATGTAGATCAGTTGTCTTCAGGAACATTGTTCTGGAGAAGGTAACAGATGTGCTGCCAACAAAGATTTTTTTCTGATCAAAGTTTGGGAAATGCTGCATTAGGCTACCCTGTCTTCAAAATCCACGTTGGGCCCGAGGGCAGAGTAAGAAATAGAATACACACCATGCACACATTGATGACAAAATGAGTAGGAGTGCACCAGGTTCAGAGTGAGGTATGGGAGAGCATGGCTTGTTTTTAAAAATTAGATACCGTGTGACACATTATGTTTTCCATTTTGCCTTGGTTGCTGGAAAGCCTAGCTCTAAATTAATGCTTAATGCAATAACTATTTTATCCCAGGTTGTCGTCTCAATTATTGGCTCCCTTCTCAGAGACCGTGTTTATTTTTAGCATTCTATTACATGTGTTTTTGTTAGCAATAGCTTCAGGCTATTGTGGGAGGTATAACGGACTGGTGTGTGAGTTCTGGAGTTGGACAGGCTGTGGGCAAGTCACTTATTTGCTGTGTCTGAGTTTCCTCATCTGTTGATGAGGATTAAACCTGCTGAGAGGATTAAATAAGGCAATGTTTAGAAAGTGTTCGGCAGAGTACCTGGGACATGGTAAGCATCAGTGTTAACTGTACATAACAGCAAAACTTCGGCAGTATGATACAGATTAGGAATACTTTAAATAAATGCTTTTAATGCATATTCTGATAAAGTCATTTTATCATTTCAGTCTATTATCCAGAATTGTTCCTCGTAATAAAAGTGAATATTTAAATAATGTTTCCAGTGTGCTAAGTACTTTTTAGTGTGTTTTACATGTTAACTTACGCAAGCGTATGTTTCTGATGTTCATTAATGGAAATGTTTTGATCTGTACAACAACCCCATGAGGTGGGACTATCGTTTTCTCAGTTTTACAGATGAGACAGACAACTGAGGGACAGAGAGGGAACTTGCTCAAGTTCATAAAGATAGAGGGATAGAAGTGGGGTTCACCCTCAAGTACTCCAACTCCAGAGTGGTTTAACCATGGTGCATTCTGCTTCCAGCCAATATTCATTCAGCACTCACTATGTGCCAGGCTCTGCGACAAGGGCGTTACCTGTAGCATCTCATTTGGTCCTTCCAACAACCATATGATATTGGAAGGTGCCATTTGAGAAAAACAAAAACCAAAACCTTGGCTCTATGGTAAAGATCATTCATGAAAACATCTGCAAATGAAAAGTATCATCAAGATTTATATATTATTTCCTCTTTGACCATGGAAACTCTTTGTTAGTGGAATTCATGATTGAAGAATAGAAGATCTTGTGTGAAAAGGGACCCAAATAATGAACAAAGCCACAAAGCCCTTATAAATATTCATCTTCACTAAAATTAAAGCAGTAAAGACACTACACTCAATAGACTAGCCATAGCATTTCCCATTCTTGGTTACTAAGAACCCGGATGCCTGTTGTGTCTCACCACCCAGTTGTAGGAAAAATATGGCAGCTGCAACAAGACTTGGAATGATTTGCACTTCAGATTCACTCAGTGTGAAATTTTTGGCAATGTGGAATAATATGCAAATGTATGTGAGAGGCCTAGAATTTCTCTTAAAGGCAAACTGGTATTCATAAAGGCACTACTAGGTCAATGGAATTGTTGGGCCCACATCCATGAGCTGATGAGTGAAGAACTTGCCAACATTGATACGTCTCCTGAAGGTGAAAATACTTGCAAGGAAGAGAAGCAGGAGAAGTTCTTTCTGGTCTGGGATCACGTTTCAGGTTTAGGATGCTCTGACACGAATCCAGCTAAACCTAAGGGCCTAGGATCAACTATTATGCTGATATTATCACAGGCCAAAAAAAAAAAAAGAGTCAATTTCTTTGAAGTATAGGCCACATGAAAATTTTCCAAGACAGCCCCAGGATTTTGATCTACTAGTCAGAGACATGAATGATTAATGCCTCAGTGAAGCAGCTCAGTTGCTGATGAAGCCAGGCATTTCAGTGTGTGATTACTGTTGCCATTCGGGTTCTTCAGGAATCAGACTCCAAGATGGAATATAGATGCAGATGTATATTGAGGATCAACGCCTGTGGAAGGGACAGGAAGGAAACTGGGATGGGCAGAAGGAGACGACAACTTGTTTCACCTCCAACTGTCTCACCTGACACCCACTGGGAACTCCAGGGTTGAATTGGCCTCTGAGTTGTCCTGCACTGAGTCAAAATGGCCAGGCGACCCCATATTGGATGTGGGCTACCCGTGGAAGGGCATAACTTTGGAGGAGGCATTTTTCCAAAACTGAAGCAATCTCTGAAGACATCAAGAATGGTCTGCTGAAAGCACTTCCATCAACTGAGGCAACAAGCCCTTCCTGGAAGAGGATCTGGGTGGCTTATGTCCACAACCACCAGAGTTACTCAGAGGACCATTTCTACTCAGTTAAATAATTTTTGTTAGGCCTCTTAAAGGGAGCACGTTAACAGGAGTAGAGAAAAGCTTCTGGTGTCTATTATCACCAAATTATTTCAGCTTGGGGCCTTTCTGAGATCCAGGAGCTGAGAATCTGTTTGGGAATCTCTGAACTCTCTTGGCTGGGTTAGGAGGGAAATGAGGGTAAATTTAACTGGGATGAGGGTAAATCGTGCTCAATGAACCAAAGAGATAAAGAAAGGAAAGTTGTTACATTTGTGACATGTAATAGTGATAAATTGTACTTTTCAAAAGTGGGAGGAAATTAACCAAGGTATCTTTGTGGATTGAGGACATTATGCTAAGTAAAATAAGTCAGTTGGGAGAGACAAATACTGTAAGATCTCCCTTATAAGATGAATAAGTTCTGGGGATCTAATGTAGAGCATAGTGATTATAGTCAACAAAACTGTATTGTATACTTAAAAGTAGCTAAAAGAGAAAAGAATAGATCTTAAAAGTTCTCGGGGCGCCTGGGTGGCTCAGTCGGTTGAGCGTCTGACTTCGGCTCAGGTCACGGTCTCACAGTTCGTGGGTTTGAGCCACGCGTCGGGCTCTGTGCTGACAGCTCAGAGCCTGGAGCTTGCTTCACATTCTGTGTCTCCCTCTCTCTCTGCCCCTTCCCTGCTCATGCTGTGTCTCTCTCTGTCTCAAAAATAAATAAACATTAAAAAAAAAAAAGTTCTAAACACATACACACACAGGTAACTATGTGAGGTGATAGATATGTTAACTAACCTTATTATGGTAATCACTTTGCAATATATGTGTATATCAAATCATCACATTGTACATCTTAAACTTACACAATATTATATGTCAATTAGATCTCAATGAAGCTGCGGAAAAAAAAATCAGTCAGATTAAAAAAATACACACACACATACACACACACACGGTAAAATCTTGGTTTGTGAGCATAATTTGTTCCGGAAACATGCTTATAATCCAAAGCACTGTATATTAAAGTGAATTTCCCTATACGAAATAATGGAAACTCAGGTGATTCATTCCACAACCCAAAAATATTCATATGAAAATGAATATAATACTGCAATATACTACAAAGTAATAAATAAAATACAAAACATAAAGGAAAAGGAAACAAATTAACCTGCACTTATCTTTGAAAACCTTCATGGCTGGTGTGAGGGAGACAGGAGAGAGGGTTATTATGTAGGACAACTTTCACTATCACTAATGAAATCACTGCTATGTATTGGCTCAGTGGAATCTTTCTTTTCATGCAACTTTAACAAGGAACTTATCCAGTGACATTTGATTTTGCCTCCTTTTGAGGATTTCAAAGAAAAGTGCATTGCATTGTTATTAAACAGATTCATTGCTTGCACTGCTACAGATTTATTTGAGTGGTGCTTTTCTACAAAATTTTGCAGTTTCCTACATTTTACACCTCTCCATAATCTCATTTGAAGTGAAGGATTCCTGTGCCTTTTTCTCCTCCTCCTCTGGAGATGAGATCTCCATAACCTCTTGCTGTTGCTCGTGATGCTCGTTGGTGGTCAGCTCCTGGCCATGTTCCTCCACCAGCTCTTGAATGTCCTCCTTATCCACCTCCAGTCCCATGGCCTTCCCCATGGACACAATTTCATCGACAACTGGCAGCTCCTGTTTGCAAGAAAGCCTTTCTAAGTCATGTCCAAGAACACAATCAGGCCATAGCTTTCTCAGGCAGAATGGAGGGTTCTCTTGGTGACCCCATCCCAAGCTTTATTGATGATCTTGAGGAGGTCATGATGTGGAAATGATTTTTCCAAAACTCTCAGAGGTTTGTTCCTTCAGTCTCCTCGAAGCATTGTTGAAATAGTGCTTTGGTGTAAAACTTTTTAAAGTTTGAAATGACCTGCTGATCCATGGTCTGGAGGATTGGAGTAGTATTGGGAGGAAGGAATTTGACCCTAGTGGACTCGAATTCCTCCAGTAAGTCGTCCTCAAAGCCTGGAGGATGAACAGGAGCATTATCAATAACCAGTAAGGCTTTGAGTAGCAGATTCTTTTGTTAAAGTTATTTCTTCACTGCAGGACCAAAGACCTTGTTGATCCACTCAACAGATAAGATACGGTGACCCAAGCCTTGCTGTTGGGAACTCCACATCACATTTAACTGGCTCTTCTGCACCTTGCATTTCTTGAAGGCTCCTGGATTCTTGGAATGATATATGAGCAGGAGCTTGACTTTGAAATCCCTACTTGCATTAGCACAAGAGGGTGAGATGGTCCTTCATGGGCTTGTGACTAGGTGTTGCATTCTCTTCTTCTATAATGTAGATCCTCTTTGGCATCTTTTTTCAAAAAAAGTCCCATCTCATCGCAGTTAAAACTTGCTCCAGCAGGTAACACTTGGAAACCATGAACTTCTGGAACTCGGTAGTGAATGCCTCAGCTGTCTTAGCATCCAAACTCACAGCCTCTCCATGCCTCACAACACTAGGGATGCCACTTCTCCTCTGAAAGTTATCAAACCATCCCCTGCTTGCCTTGAAGCCTTCTTCGTTTTCTGTTGATGTACCTGGCAGTTTACTTACGAGGTCGGTGTACAAGGCCTTTGTCTTCTCACAGATAAAGTTCTCTGTCACAGTATCACCTGCTAGTTGCTTCTCGTTTATCCAAGCCAGAAGCTACTTTTCTGCATCTTCCAGAACACATGGCCGTTGCTTTGATATTCTCGTGACTCCTTTTGCTGCATCTAGCCCCCTTACTTCTTCTTTCTTCTCTAATATTGTGCAAATGGTCAACTAGATTTCTTATAAAATCTTGCAATTTTGGCCACTCACATACTTCATTGGTACTTCTCAATGATTTCCTTCTTAAGCATCTCCCTCTTCTTACCACCTTTCTTTTCAACCTTTTTCTGCAAGGGGGCCATTGTATATGCTTGCACGGATGTCGACTACAGTACACTATTAATAAACTCTTGTCATATACTGTATTTAACGTAACTGGCAATAAGGCAGCACAGGAAAGTGTCCATATCTACAGGCAGCCTGACCTAGAATGAAGCAAAGCATTCATAAGCTTACTCTTGTATGGAAAAGCAAAAAACTGTCCATAGGTGCTTTGAAGTGACAAAAAATATTCTAGTGCCAGGTGTGGTCACCTTTCAATGTTCTGAAAAATCTGATTTCTGCCGAACACTGTGGCCTGAGACTGAGCATTCGAGCTTGGGAGACAATCACCCACGATCCTGCAGCAAGAGAGAGAAAGAGAACCATTGGCTCAGTTGTGATCATGTGACGTTCAGCATCACATACGACTTGTATTGCAAGACATCACTCGTTTATCAAGTTAAAATTTATTAAATATGTTTGCTCGTCTTGCTGAACACCTGCAGAACAAGTTACTTTCAGTTCAAGGTTTTACTGTATATCTATCCAGAATGGAACTCTCGCTTTCCACCCCTAATGCTCTTTTTTTTTTTTTTTTTTTTTTTTTTTTGTATTTTAGAGAGAGCATGAGCAAGTGGAGGAGAGGGGCAGAGGGAGAGAGAGAGAATCTTAAGCAGGCTCCATGCTCAGTATGGGGCTCAGTGTGGGGCTGGGTCTCACAACCCAGAGATCATGACCTGAACCAAAATCAAGAGTCGAATGCTCAACCAACTGAGCTACCCAGGCACCTCACTACCCCTCATACTCTTATCCCAGTCTTTCCCAACTCTGTAAAAGACACCACCATTCACCTGGATGCTCAGGTCAGACGCAAACCCTCTTGACTCTGATCTTCAACGTTTATCCTTACTGTGACCTAGTCTCTCTACTTCCACTTGCTGCTTTTGCAGGGATGTATGTGTTGGGTTTCATGAGTTATATTTATTATTCACCCAGAGAAATTGTTTTCAGCATGTGGTATGCATTTTTCCTTTTATTACAGTGTCTTCAGGTAAGGCCCTGAATACCAAACTGCTTTTATTGCTCTCATTCTCAAACCAATAGAAGCACTAAATCTTGGTCTTATCTTGGCCCCAGTCATCTTAAAGGAGTCTGTCTTTTCTCATGACTTCTACTTCCTTCCAAGCCACTCACTATTCCACTCTGTATCCTCACCCACCCAACACCTTATTGACACTGCTCTTGATAAGGCCACCAATAACCTCCTAGTTGTTGAACTGAAGGGATTATTTCTGCGACGGACTGTACATTGGAAATGGCTCACTTTTCCTTCCATTCTGGATCCATGGCCCATGCACCCTGCATTTATCCCACTGCTTGGCCAACAAGCATCAGACTTGTTTGGTGACTCTCCTTGTAGATTCCACCCTTAATTCTTCTCTCTTCTCATTCTACAACAATGGTTCTTAAACTTCTCTTTTTCTTTTTTCTTTAAAAAAATGTTTTTTTCATGTTTATTTTTGAGAGAGAGAGAGAAACAGAGTGTGAGTGGGGAAGGGACAGAGAGAGAGGGGGACACACAATTTGAAGCAGGCTCCAGGCTCTTCACTGTCAACACGGGGCCATGACCTGAGATGAAGTTGGACACTTAACCGACTGAGCCACCCACGTGACCCAAATTTCTTTTTTTTTTTAAGGATACCTTTGAAAAGATGCTAAAAGCTATGGGACACTCTAACTTGGAAAAAAAAATGCCTATATTCATGGATTCACCATACTTTAAGTAATTTCAAGAGGTTCCCTCATACCCTGAAGCCACATTAGACCCTCTGTTCTGCTTTCTCAACTGGGGGGATGCCAACCACTCTCCAGGCTTTAAGCGTCACTCAGATGTTGATGGCTTTTAAATGTGTACCTGAGCAGCAACCATTTTCCAAAACCTTAATTTTGCATCCCCAATTTCCAACTAAAACATCTCTGTTTATCCCCAAGCACCCTATGCTCAATGTATATGAAATTGGCCTACACTCCCTGTCTGATTTCTCTTCCAGGTGGATAATATTGCCATTCACCCAATCACCGTAAAGAAACCTACTCCTTTTACTCCCCATATGGGACACCAAAAAAAAAAAAAAAAAAAAAAAAAAAAAGAAAAGAAACCTGCTCTTCTTTCCTTCCTGTTGCAGCTTCACAAGTTCCCATCCTTTTCTTGCTTGGATTACTGGAGTAGTCTTCTATTTGGTCTGCTCATCTCCCACACTGGCCTCTTCAAATCCATCTTCCACACTGGAGCTACATTTACCTTCACCAACACCCCACATTGTTGAAGGCAGTAATTCCCCAAGTGCGTTTCTAAGAATACAAAATCTGTGTTATGTAATTGGTGTTACATGAACAAGAAAGTTCTTATGGTCAACTGAGTTGGAGAAAAGAGAGAAAAATAATTAGGTTTAATTACTTCTCAGAGTCTTCAATATGCTAAAATGCATTTTGGAGTTCTAACTGGAGATATATAGATTTTGTCAAACTTTTTGGCAACAAAAGTCTAGTGTTTGGAGTATACTTTGGACAGCTTGTCTCTGAGCTCAAATTTAATTTCCTTCTCTATGTTTCCTTCCAATATCTAGCTGCTATTCTTGATAATGTAGACAATGGGAGGACAGCAGTGTGGTAATCTGAATTCAGGGAGACCAAGGGTTAAATTTCAGCTCAAGATTTGATTAAATTACTTAATCTCTCAGAACATGTGCTGGCTGGTTTCCATTTGCCCCTCAAGAAGCTGACCTCTATAGACTGCATCCGTCCAGGCATCCCTGCTCTCTGGCTTCCAGTTAAGTTTGGCCAATGGGAAGCAGTGGTGGAAAACCATTGGGTCAGAACAGTGGGAGAAGAGAAGGCAGGGTACTAATCCCCCTCCCAACCCTCCAATTCCCTGCCTTGTTGTACCACAGTGTTTTGACCACCTTTCAGTTCCAGCTGTCTCAAGTTCTGAGTAACTTTCTCCTTCCTCTTTCCCTTTAGAGCCACGGGTGATAATGGCTTCCAACAGTTGCTAATCTCTAAGGCTTCATTATCTCTTGTTACTTCCCTTACCTCTGTTCACACCTCTGTAAATAGTCCATTCCTTAAACTTTCTCCAGTTAACCCCCTTTAGTATGCCATCTGTTTCCTACTTGAATGCTGACAATTTAGAACGTTAGTCTCATTACAAAATGAGGATAGTAACACCCACCTCGTGGGACTGTTGAGAATATTCAGCGAAATTGCAGTGAGTATGCCAAGAACCCAGCACAATACCTGGCACACAGCATTGTTTCCTAAATAAGAGATGACTTCCTTGGTTCTGTTCCTTTCTGCCTTGTCTTGTTCAGCACACCGAACACACAAATTTCCTTTATGAGGGCTCGGTGTGAATAAATTTCAAGTGATTATTGATAAATAGTTCACCCACCTACAGACCCCCTAAATAGTCACATACTCAGGGATCTTCCTGCTCCCTTGCCAGGCTGAGGTGGGTAGTGGGAAATAATGCCAGGCCCCAGTCTGAAGATGCAAAGCTGCCACAAAGAGTCAGGCTCCAGTCAGTGGTCACAGAACAAGGATGACCTGTAGGTTCCATTACAGGACCCTGGAACAGCCTGGAACAGAGAATCCTAACAAGGACTGGAACAGCAAGGGTCATGGTGTCTGTGTGCTCAGCATTCTTCTTGGAAGAAAGCTGCCTCTGTACTGGGCCCAGATGGTCTGTGCCCCCACACTAGCCAATTGTTTCCCAAAGAAGAAATCTTTCCAGTTCCAAATCTATTCCTTGTACCCACTAAAGTGATCAAGTGGCCTGAATGGGGAGAGAAGGGGGGGTTGCTATTTGGAAGGGGAAGTCACTTGAAGTAGGTTTCCAGTACATTTCCCAACAGGCATAAAAAGGAGAAATTTTAAAATAGTGTTAAAAGAGAAATAATAGAGAATATTTAGGGGGTCTGTAGGTGGGTGAACTATTTATCAATAATCACTTGAAATTTATTCACACCGAGCCCTCATAAAGGAAATTTGTGTGTTCAGTATGCTGAACAAGACAAGCCTTCCTTGTGGCATGTAATCAGAATGCAAGTTCGTTTGGTATGCTACCTTCCCTTTAAGTGGATTCAGTGGGAGACATTCTTCTTATAGTTCTTGCAAACTCAAAGAGTTTTTTGATCACTCTTAAAGCCAGTAGGACACAGTCTAATTCAGAAATAAAACTATCCAGTTCATTATGCAACACTTCTAACTTTACTCAAAAGCAAGTGTTCTCTCCACCCTGGGAGCTCTCCAGCAAAGAAATTCTCTACCAAGACTACAATACATCTTGTGGCAGAGGTGCCACCTGCAGGAACTTTGAGCCCTCCCAACACCTTGGGGTCTTACAAATTTGAAATACAAAATTTCCCTTAGCATCAGGGAGCACCCACATTAGTCTGCCACAACGAAGTATGACTAGGAGGAATGGTTCTAAGGTCAGAATGAGGACACAAAAATAAAAGCCAAGCAAGGAGAGGAGATAGGATTCTGTGTGGAGAGTGAGCAAGGGAGGTTGCCTGGCCCTCTTCCCCTGTGGCTCGCTTTGCCTTCCCCAGGTGGAGCCCTGGGGACCCTGAAGCTATCTAGGGGATAAGGATGATCTAGCTTGGGTAGCACAGGATGCCCTGATTTCAAGCAGTCCACCAGTAGGAGAATGAGGCTTTTTAACTCTGGACAGCCCACAGTAAATGCAGGCTTAGAGGGTGAAGTTTAAGAAGGTGAGGGTGTCACTTTTCCCATGCTTCATCTTGGCAGAAGTTGCTCATCTTAGGACAAAACCTAACGGTCCCCAAGCATCATCTTGTCTGCAATCCCTGGAAAGGGATGCAGCTGGCTTCTCTTCCCAAGGTCCCGAACCTGCCTTGCCTGAACTCAAAACCTCAGATCCCTCCCCTCAACTCCTCCTTTGATGCTGCCCTGTCTTTCCCACTGACCCAGAATGTGCCAGGACAAGATTCCCCTTTTACCTCCCTCCCAGGCCAATCCCTTCTATGAGCAGCCCAAGGCTTCAGCTGCCAGGACTCTTGAGGAAACACTCCTACACAGTATACCAGCATACTAGGAATGGGCTATAGTACACCTATACTGATCACTTCTCCCCTCCGCTCCAGCTTGGGCCCTGGAGTTCCCCCACCACAGGGTGCTTCTGGCATGTGCAACCTCATCTAATTCATCCTCAGCATGTCATGCAAACACTGTCATCTATCTGTGCCATGCCATCAAAAGGGCTGGGGAATGCTGCTCTGGAACACGTTCTACCTGCCAAGAGGAAAAGCTGATAGAGAAAGAGGCTGCGATCTGGAGAGAAAGGAGCTATAATTGATGGATAATGGATATAAAGTTTCTATAAATTACAAAGTATTATGGATGCTCATGTTAAAAGTTGTGTGTAGGGGCACCTGGGTGGCTCAGTCAGTTAAGCGCCTGACTTCGCTCAGCCCATGATCTCACAGTTCATGAGTTCAAGCCCCGTGTTGGGCTCTGTGTTGACAGTTCAGAGCCTGGAGGCTACTTCAGATTCTGTGTCTCCCTCTCTCTGCCCTTCACCTGCTCATGCTCTGTCTCTCTCTCTCTCTCTCTGAAAAATAAATACACATTTTAAAAATTTTTAAATAAATAAAATAAAAGTTGTGTGTATAATGACCTTTTTGTGATCTGTATCTTGCTTTCTTTTAATTTAATGACATTTCGGATTGCTTTCCATAGTAGCACTTATAGACTTACCATGTTCTTTTTAGTGACTGTATGTGGCTTTTCCTTTGTACTATATTTTACTTAACTGGTCCCCTATTGATGGATATTTAGGTTGTTGCTGGGGTTCTTCTACTATTGTAAATAATCTTGCAATGAACATCCTTACACATAAAAAAAAAAAAAGTGAGGGTGTCATAAGGTAAGTGCCAAGTTAAATGTCCCTGTCTTCCAGGTCAGACTCTCTATGGTATGCTGAACAGGCTGAGGCAAAGCTCCAGAAGTTTATTGGGAGAACTGAAGATCTGCAGAGATGGTGAAATTACTAGTCTAACAAATCTCCTTGGGTCAAGTGAGGACACAGGTAGGTCATGAATGGCATCCAAATACCTGGGTTGGAACTGTTTGTGGGGGACAGACTGTGAAGGCAACCCTGGGCCACAGTTGACCTGAGTATTTTTTTCTAGACCTGGGGTGAGATAGTAGTGGTCATACCTCTCCATTTGATGCCACTCTTTTCAACTCTCACCACCAGAATCTACCTGACGCCTGCAGTGTGGAAGGCAGAATAATCAGCCCTAAAAGATGTCCATGTCTTAATCCACCTGATCTGTGAATGTGTTACCTCACACAATAAAAGGCACTTTGTTGGGGTGCCTGGATGGCTCAGTTGGTTAAGCATCCAACTTTGGCTCAGGTCATGATCTCGCAGTTCATGAGTTTGAGGCCTGCGTCAGGCTTTGTGCTGACAGCTCGGAGCCTGGAGCCTGCTTCAGATTCCGTGTCTCCTTCTCTCTCTGCCCTTTTCCCGCTCATGTTCTGTCTCTCTCTCTCTCAAAAATAAATAAACATCAAAAAAATGTTTAAAAAACCAAAACAAAACAAAAGGCACTTTGCAGATGTGATTAAATTAAGGATCGTAAATTGGGGAGGTTATTCTGGATTATCCAGGTGGGTGGGCCCACTGTAATCACATGGGTCCTTATAAGAGGAAGGCAGAAATGTCAGAGAAAAGGAAAATGCGACAATGGAATCAGGGATCAAAGTGATACAGTTGCTGGTTTTGAACATGAAAGCGGGGGTGGGGGGGGGGGGGGGTGGGGGAGGGGCACAAGCCAAGAAACATGGGTAGCCTGTAGTAGGTAGAAGGGCAAGAATTCTCACCTACAGCCTCCAGGAGGAATAATACCTGATGATACCTTTTCTTTAGCCTCCTGGAAGTGATTTCAGACTTTTGACCTCCAGAACTGTAAGGTAACCAATTTGTGTTAATTTAAGCCACTGTGTTTTTACTCAATTGGTATAGCAGCAACATGGGAAACTAATACATGTGGTAAGAAAATATTGAAATAATTCTTTCAAGCTCCTAAAACCCCAGTTTAAAAAAAAAATCCTGATGAGACATCAGCTCCCCACCCCAACCCCAATTGAGCGATACTGTTTTACTGTGGGAAATCTCATTTTCAAATCTGGAAGTTTCAGTGTTGCTCATTCACATATAGACTATCAGAAACATCATAGGGTGTCTCAGTGATGGGGATAGCTATCTTTCTTTATGGGCTGATACCCAGTTCCAGTGCAGTTGTGTTCTTGATATGAGGAAGGGTCCTCTTTCAGAGAGAAAGACCCAGGCTTCTAGCTCACCCATGATAGCATTAGTTAAATGATCATGGTGATTCATAGGGTGGGGGTTGGAGTAAATGGCCAGTCTATATAATTTCTATATGAGAAATATCAACAAGTGCTAAATGACATATTCAAGTATTCTTGGAGGAAGAAATTAGGAAATGGAAATACTAAGAACAAAAATATACCCCACCCTAACTCAGTGTTAACATAATAAAACTATGTATTATTCCAAGTTGAAGAATGCAGTGTATTATGATTACTTTATTATACAGCTTTTTGTTTTCTGTTAAGTTAGTATTTGCTTTGGTTTTGTTTTTTTAGTTTTCTAGATAAACATCACTATTTCATATTCAAACTTTGGGACTGAAGTATAAATCTCTCAAGATGGTCAAACACATGAGGTAATTTACATACTTTATTTTTTCTTGGTTACATCTCTCCTGAGTCTCTCTGTCCTCCTACTCACCTCTAGACTGGTTCCTTTCTACGTTTACCACAAGAGCTCTTATGCTGGATTAACTCTACTTTAGGGTTAAGAGTACTAGACTGATGAAGAGGTGACCTCAAGGAAACTGCTTTGGAGTATGTGCCAGTTCTGATTTTTTTCCTGACAAAACTTTATAGCCTCAATTTCATACAGGGAATGTTCTCAATCATATTGTATTAACCCCAACCCCTGATCAACCCTCAGTATTTTTTAACTGGTAATGAGTCAAGTATATCCAGTAAACAAAAGTAGCTGGCAAGAACTCAAGGTGTAGTTAAGTGAACAAAGACTTGATAAGCTGTTAATGGTGCTCCGACAGTAAGTCTAGCTCCTACTATATACATGGTGATCTGAGCCCACACCAGTCCCTGGCAAATCACCCAAAAGGGGTAAGTGTAGGGGCACTTTGGCCCAAGAAGGGAGCCAAAGTATCAACTACATTCCTAAAGCCAGATTAAAAAAATGGGATGATGGATTAAAAGTGATGATGTTATGTTGGATAATTGTTTCCCTGGATTCCTAGTTTCTTAGACAATTTTTCTAGATAGAGCATGTGTTCTCAAATGGGAGTGATAAAATCTTAGATATTATAATAACCATTGTTCTCCAAAGGGCATACTACATAAATAGATATACAGTATATTTATGATATTAAAATTTTATGGAGTGGAGAGTGATTTGGAAAATTTGTCAAAAAAAGATTCCTTAGAAAGGCAATAACAACAACAACAACAACAACAAAAAGATTGAGGAAAATATTGCTCTAGAGAAAGTTGGTTTCTATTATTGGTCTCCTCATAATATACTTTTTAATATATTTTATTTGATAATTAAAATTTAAGTTGGATGGTAAAGTGGATTGTCTTCTATTGTGTTCATGATTGGAAAAATAATTCCTACAAAACCAGCCTCCTTGCAGGACCCTTCAATAGTCATGGCCCAGGAAGCGGAGGTAAAACCAAGGTACCCCAGGGTTACCTATTATTAGTTGTCCACATCTATAAAAACCAGAGATAGAGGAAAAAATTGTATATGAATTTCACCTGACCATAAGATGAGAGATGGGTTGTACATGCTTCCAGACCAACTTAGTGATGAGACTCATTGTATTCTTAGCAGTTGCCTGGAGCAAATTTCTTAGTGCTAGTGAATGGTTTCCTTCCATTATAAGTTGTGCATTCTGTGAGTGTGTCCTGAGGACCCTAATAACCAATTATACTGCCACTTTAAAAAATATTGTAGTAAAAATTGAGAATAATTGCATATAATCAGCTGCCGAAGGCAAAGCTGGGAGCCCTGGGGTAAAACATTGGGCAGCTTGAATCCATTACTTGTTAGAAGAAGGAGGTCAAGGTGTGCTCAAATCACAGAGGTCAGCAAACTTCGTCTGTCAAGGTCCAGATAGTAAATATTTTAAGCTTTGTGGGACACTTGGTCTCTGTCATAACTCTTGACTTAACGTTTGTGGTACAAAAGAAGCAAAAGGCAATTCATGGATGAATAAACATAGTTGTGTTCCCAAAAAAACTTTACTTATAAAAATAGGCAGCAGGCAAATTTGGCCTGCCAGCCCTTGCTCATGTGTATTATTTACCATTTACAACCATGGAATTTACTTTCTTTAAAAGGGTGTATCTCTTATCTATGGAAATACTTAGAATGTCCTGGTATTTTTCCTGGTAGAAATTGAACGGAATGAGAAACTGGAAGCTCCAGCTGAAGGCCCCTTAGGATGCTAAAATTTCTTAGCAAAAAGCCCAGTTTTGGGTACTATTCTGGTGGCAGACATAGGGTGGGCGGTAAGTTTCTTCTTGGAGCACTATAACCTCAGGGGTCTTGATGGCCTGACTCATGGGTGAATGAGGCCTATTCCAGTGGTTCCTGTCCAAGCCCACCTATGGACTGTGGAAAACTGCTAGCTGTGCCTGATGGAATTAGTCTCAGGAGGCTGAGAAGGTTTTGGTGGGAAATTATATACTGTACCTTGTTTTATGATAGAATCCTTATGAACTCACAGGCCCATGTGACTGCTGTATTTACTACCCTCCCCTCACTGTGCCCCCACCATGACACTACTTTTCAGCAGGGTCTAAAGTAGAACAAGAGTGTGATGACTGGAACCCATAGCCTTCTGGAGGGTGTTGCTTTCAGAATGAATGAAGTGGGTAGGCTCAAAGGCCACCTGAGTCCATCCCACATGCTGCAGAAGAGTCCTAAGAAATACTTGTATTGGGCCAATGAGTAGTATGTATAAGTCTACGTATATGAACTGTGATAGAACATAGAGCCAGCATGTTTTCTATGTAAGCTATGGAACTATAAAGTGAACTTTGGAAGGACAGTAGAAATGTATTTTGTAATACTGGAATGCTAAGAGCTGATACATGAAGTCCAGCTCCTGAGGAATATTTTGTTAAAAAAATGACCTGCCCACCACCTTTGGGTCTACCCTAGATGAATAACCCTTTCACTACAGAATTTGATTTTGAATTTAGATGAGTCTAAGTTGATTAACCAGTTCCAAAAAACTAAATGACCACACAGGGAACCATGTGAGCTTGTAATCAAAAGGCAACATTTACATTCCACAGGAAAACATAAAGCCTCTGAAATACGTCCAGTGACTGATATGGGGGCTCCCCATGGTTTATCAAACCTATAGAGAGAATTAAATGTAAGGTGGATTATGCTTCAGTAAGGATGAATTCAACCAATGTCATTTTAAGTCTTGAAGATTTCTGCAAATACAGATGGTAAGTGATTATGTCATTAACCTTACATCATGTGGGTTTATGTGTTTTTCTCCTCATTGCTATACCTTTATTCTTCCTGGAAGATACTATTGGGGGAATTTTTTAGAAGTCTATTAATATAAATTTATCTAGGGGATATCTAGTTAATCTGTTAATATCTAAAGCTTTATTCATTCATTTTTTTAAAAATCTCTGTTGAGCACTATTATGGCTGAACTATGTCTCCCTCCCCCTAAAATGCATATGTCAAAGCCCTAACCTTCAGTACTTCAGAATGTGACTATATTTAGAGATAGGACCTTTCAAGAGGTATTTAAAGTAAAATGCTGTCATTAGGGGAGGCCCTAACCCACAGTTCATATACGTAGACTTATACATACTACTCATTGACCCAATACAAGTATTTCTTAGGACTCTTCTGCAGCATGTGGGATGGACTCAGGTGGCTTTTAACTGGTGTCCTTATAAGAAGAGATTAGTAGAACACAGAGAGATAAGATACTAGATACACACATGCAACAAGAAAGGCCATGTGAGGACACAGCAAGAAGGCCACCATCCACAAGCTAAGGAGAATGTCCTCCAGAGAGACCAAACCTGCTGGAACAAAGGTGTGCATTTGGGGGGGAGAGGAGGAGGCTCCAAGGTCCAAACATAGGCCCTCCTCTCTGGCAAATAATATATTCTGTGCATTTGCTTATCATTGCACATGGCACTTTCTTTGCATATCCATGAGGCTGTGTTTGGGGGAGGACAGGACAGGAAAGCATGTCTTAACATTTGTATCCCAGCCCCTAACACTTAGCCTAGCACAGAGCTAGTACTCAAGCAACAAAGGGTCATGAAGGTCAGGCTTAGGACTCAGAACTGTTTTCTTAGGCAATTAGAGTTCCGGCAAAAGCTCCTTAGAGTCCTCATACCTGAAGCCGGGAGCGATCCCAGAATCTGGGTCAGGACTGATTGAGGTAAAGAGTGGGTTTTAAGGGGTTCCAGCTGGACAACTATCATTTTACTTGATGAATGCTTTTAAAGAGCAGAGACTGCAAAGAGAAGATCACAATGCTCGTGCTCAGATTATTGCAGATTTCAAGTGAACAGGATCTGAAAGTGTCTAGCCCTCTTAAATGTTGTACTATCTGTGAGAGAGATTGGTGAGAATGATTAGTCTTTCCTTCCCATCTCCCCTTCCTCTGCCCCCAGCTTAGCCTAGATTCCATCACCTGGGCTGGAGGAGGAGCCTCCCAGAAGGCTGGGCTTCCCTGGAGTGTTTGCAGCTGAGGTCACCACATCAGTGTGCATATTTTCTGGAGAGACAACGACAGGTGAGTTCACTAACAATGGTCTCCATCCCTGCAGCCCTGTGGGCAGTCAGAAGCACAGGCCCTGCCGTGTAACTTCTAAAAATTAACTGGTAAGATTTGATGTCAGTAAAACCAAATGACCCTGGCAGGACGAACACTGATGTGTATGGGAAGGTCAGGCAGGTTCTCCTCCCCTGCTGGTCCCATGGAGGAAAGCCTTGCTGCTCCGGCCCCAGAGGAGCCCGATCTACCAGCAGATAAGACTATGGATCCCTTCCACCCCCCGGGTTTAACAAAGAGGAAGAGGTTTCAGTGGTGACCTGGGACAAAGCCTGAGTGGAGTGGGCTTGGGGGTGAACAGAAGGAGAGGAAATTGGGGACGGTGAGAAATGACTACTTTTGGGGCACCTGGTTGGCTCAGTTGGTTGGGCTTGATTTCAGCTCAGATCATGATCTCGAAGTTTGTGGGTTCAAACCCTGCACTGGACTTTGTGCTGGCAGCATGGAACCTGCTTAGGGTTCTCTGCTCCCTCTCTCTTTGCCCCTTCCCTGCTCTCTCTCTCAAAAATAAATAAATAAAACATTATTAAAAAAGAAATAGGGTGGTAAGGGTGCCTGTGTGTCTCAGTGGATTGAGCTTCTGACTCTTCATTTCAGCTCAGATATGATCCTACAGTCATGAGATCAAGCCCAGCATCGGGCTCTGCACTGCATGAAGCCTGCTTAAGATTCTCTCTCTTTCTCTTCCTCTGCTTCTCCCCCCTCCCCCCCCCCCCCCCCCCCGTGCTCACACACATGCTCGCTCTCTCAAATAAACAATGAAAAAGAGGGAGGGAAGGAAGGTTGGGCTCAAGAGAAGATGGCACAGTTGTGTGCTCGTGGAGAGTAGAGGGGGCAGGACTGACCATGTCAGACATAGATGGAACAAGTGGACTTGAATGGTGTGAGTTGGATATTAGAGGGAGAGCTGGGATGTACAACTGAGGGTGATAAAGGGCCCAGACACTATCTTGAAAACAGCCAGGGCTGATCTCACAGGGGGATGATCTCCCTGCTAGAGTGAGCGTTCCTGCTTAAATTATGCTGACAACGCTTCTAATGCCATGGGGGAGGATCTGGCAGATGAGAGCCAGGCCCTGTGGATGGCTGAGTAGTGAGGCTGGAACACCTACGTTCCCAGGGGCATGTGAAACAGAGCCACTGTGTCACCTCCCAGCTGCCCATCTCAGGACTTCCACGTAACAGAGGAAGAAAATGTCTCAGGTTGGCTACTGCTGTTTTGGTTCTCAGTTCTTTGCAGCTGAACTTAATTCTAACTAATATAAATAGTAATAAAGAAAAAGCCAGTGTAGCAAAATTTCATTAGATAAAAAAGAATTTGGGGCTGAAAGTAATAAGTAGTGACAAAGAAGGGCAGTACCTAAATAATAAAAGGAATAATTTTCCTCCCCCAAAATCATGTTCTTAAATGAACTTATTAACATAGTATGTTGTATAAATATGTGTATATACTTAAATAGACTTAATTTTTAAGGGAAGTTTTAAGTTCACAGAGAAATTGAATAGAAAGTATACAGTTTTGGGGCCCCTGGGGGGGCACAGGCAGGTGGGTGTCCAACTTCGGCTTGGGTCATGGTCTCATGGTTCATGAGTTCCAGTCTCACATCAAGCTCTGTGCTGGCAGCTCGGGGCCTGGAGCCTGCTTCGGATTCTGTGTCTCCTTCTTTCTTTGTGCCTTCCCTGCTTGCACTCTCTCTCTCTCAAGAATAAATAAACATTAAAAAATTAAAAAAAAAAGTATACAGTTTTCCCATATACCCTCTGCCCCCCCACATGCATAGCCTCCCCATTATCAACATTCCCAACCGAAGTGGTACATTTTTTCTGATCAGTGAACCTACACTGACACATTATTATCTCCTGGAGTCCATAGTTTAAGGTTCACTCTTGGTGGTGTACATTCTATGGGTTTGGACAAATGTATAATGACCTGTATCCCCCGTAATGGTATCATACAGGGTAATTTCACTGCCCCCAAAGTCCTCTGTACTCCCCCTGTTCATCTTGCACTCTTCCCTAACCCCTGGCAACCACTGGTCTTTTCACTATTTCCATAGTTTTGCCTTTTCCAGAATATAGCTGGAATTGTGCAATATGTTGCCTTTTCAGATTGGCTTCTTTCACTTAGTAATATACACTTAAGTTTGTTTGATGTCTTTTCATGGCTTGACGGCTCTTTCCTTTTTTTTTTTTTAATTCTTTTTTCAACGTTTATTTATTTTTGGGACAGAGAGAGACAGAGCATGAACGGGGGAGGGGCAGAGAGAGAGGCAGACACAGAATCGGAAACAGGCTCCAGGCTCTGAGCCATCAGCCCAGAGCCCGACGTGGGGCTCGAATTCACGGACCGCGAGATCGTGACCTGGCTGAAGTCGGATGCTTAACCGACTGCGCCACCCAGGTGCCCCGGCTCTTTCCTTTTTAATGGTGGATAATTTTCCACTGACTGGATGTGCCATAGCTTGTTCATTCACCTACTGAAGGACATCTTGGTTGCTTCCAAGTTTGGGCAATTGTGTGCAGGTTTTTGGGTGGTCATAAATTTTCAACTCCTTTGGGTAAATAATAAGAAGCATGACCACTGGATTGTATGGTAGGAGTTTGTTTGTAAAAAAAAAAAAGCCACCAAACTGTCTTCTAAAGTGAATATACCATTTTGCAATCCTACCAGAAATGAATGAGAATTTCTGTTACTCCACATCCTCACCAGCATTTTGGTGTTGCCAGTGTTCTGGATTTGGGCCATTCTAACAGGTATGTAGAGATATCCTATTGTTTTAATTTGCATTTCCTTAATGATATATGATGTGGAGCATCTTTTCATATGTTGACTTGTCATTTGTGTAGCTCCTTTGGTGGGGTGTCTCTTGAGGTCTTTGGCCCATTTTTAAAAAATCAGTTGTTTGTATTCTTATTGTTGACCTTTAAAAGTTCTTTGTATACTTTGGGTAACGGTCCTTTATCAAATGTGTCTTTTGCAAAGGTTTTCTCCCAGTCTGTGGCTGTCTTTTCATTCTGTTGCAGAGAAAAAAATTTTATTTTAATGAAATCCGACTTAATTCTTTCTTTCATGGATCTTGCTTTTGACATTGCCTTGAAAAAGTCATCACCGAACCCAAGGTCTTCTAGGTTTTCTCCTATGTTATCTTCTAGGAGTTTTATAGTTTTGCATTTTACATTTAAGTCTCTAGTCCATTTTGAGGTCAGTCTTGTGAAGAGTATAAGGAAGTCTGAGTCTAGATTCTTTTTTTTTTTTTTTGCATGTAGATGTCCAGTTGTTAATCATTTGCTGAAATATCTATTTTGCTGCATAGTTTTCTCTTTGCTCTTTTGTGAAAGATCATCTTACTATATTTATGTGGGTCTATTTCTGAGCTCTATTCTTTTTTTTTTTTTTTTTTTTTGACAGAGAGAGTAAGTGTGAGCAAGGGCCAGAGGGAGAGGGGGAGAGGGAATCCCAACAAGGCTCCATGCTGGGTGTAGACCCCAATGCAGGGCTGATCCCAAGACCATGAGATCATGACCTGAGCCAAAATCAAGAGTTGGACCCAGACGCCTCTGCACTCTCTATCCTGTTCTGTTGATCTTTTTTTTTTTTCTGGGGGGGGGGGGGACCAATACTGCACTGACATGATTACTGTAGCTTTATAGTATGTCCTGTAGTTGAGTAGTGTCAATCCTCCAGATTTCTTCTTCTTCTTCAATATTGTACATGTTATATTTTAATATACTCTTATCAGACATGAGTGCTCAAGTGAACTAAAAACTAGTAGTAAATAAATAGAGCATAAATATACAAAAGCTGACCATGTATTATGTCCTAAAGTTTATCCTTAGTTGCAGACAACAGAATCTACCCAAGCTAATTTGAACAGAAGAGAACTAATGAGACATTAGGTAGTTCCTTGATTCTCCAGGAGGGCCAGAGTGCCAGGCTTGTATAGCACATAATCAGCAGCAAAGTGTTCAGGGCCCCCTACAACCAGGAAAAATGCCGAACCACATCATGGAGTGGCTCCAGCAGAAACCTCACTGCCTCACCTCTGCTACCTGCACTCTGTACCTTTGACATTAGGGGCCAGATGCCAGTCAGTGCTCCCTGCAGGAGCCTCAAGTCTAGCACTCAATGTGTGCTTGGTGGAAACTAGTTAAATAGGTCTCTCCACACTCAAAATCCACCAGCCCAAACAGCTTACCTGCCAAGCTCTTCTAAAACTTCATGCAAAAAAGCTTTAATAAATTATTTCACAGACTAGAAAAAGAGGGAATGCTACCCAACTCATTTTATGAGACTAGTATAACTTTGATACTCAAATCAAAATATAAAATTATAGGCAAATCTCTCTTATAAATTTTAAAAATTGAATTAAAAAATTGTAAATCAAATTTAACACTGTATTACTGAAACAAAACAAAAACCAAAAACATTTATCATGACCAAGTAGGGCCTTTGGGGAACACGAGGCTGAGAGACGTAGTCCAGTGTATATTTAAGACAATAGGTTCTGGAACCAGTGTATCTGCTACTTCCGAGCTGTGTGACCTTGGGCAATTTGCCTAACCTCTCTTTGCCTTGGTTTCTCACCTATAAAATGGATGTAATAATAGTTCCTACCTTATAGGATTATTGTGTAGAGTAAATGAGTGAAATAAATCAGGAACTTAGAAAAGAGCCTCAATTCAGTTGTCATTATCTCATGCATGTGATTATCAATTGCAGTAGACATAGACACTGATAAAGAAAGATGACACTACAGACTGACATCTGCAGCAGGTGCTGGCCAAGGATGACGACAAACCAGAAACCGCCTTCCCTCTATGCTTACATGCCAACCTAGGGGGACAAAGGAGACGGTTCTGGGATGGACGGAGCCCAAATCTGAATTCTGAACCATAGGCTGACAAAGAAATTACTGAATTGAACTGAATTTCCCTGAATGGGAGCAATCGAGTTTTTGCATCAGGCACAATAGGGGTTCAGAGTCAGATATCAAACTGAGTTATGGAAACTGAAGCTACATTTGAGCACTCCTGAGTCAGTGCTGTGAACAGAGCCGGCTCTATGATTTGAAGGCTGGTGCAAAATAAAAATGCAAGGCCCCTTGTTCAAAAAGTAAGAATAACATACTCTAAAAGATATTAAAAGTGTAATACGCTTTATTCCAAGATCCCTCTCTCAACTTGTCGTGGTGTTTTTAATTTGCCATTTAATGTCATTCTGAGTAAAGAAATATTAAAGTTTTAAATTATTAGCGTGAATTTTACCATTCATCTTTATATTGTGCAATGACAGTTTTAAATGCAAATTTAAGAACTTTTAACTCCTTTGTGGAATCACTGAAATTACTCAATTCAGATTTCATAGCTCATATATGAATATGTATTTTGTTCTTACCGGAACAGTGGAAATACTGCATAAAACTAGCTTAACTGGCTTTATTTTACTTCATGATAGACACACATTCTGCCAACACTCTTCACCCTCACCTTACTGATGATTAAGGAAGGACTGAAAGAAAAGGAACTAAGGATAACCAAGTCTTTCCCTTTCTTTCAATAAAACAGCAGCATTTATAACCCACCTTTACTCACTTGCTGAAAATCCATGCATCGTGGGTCCATCAGAGTCAAGAGAAGAGAGTGTTACAACAAGGTTCAGCATGGAATGAAAACATGGATGTTGTGAATTACCTTAGAGAAAGCTGTTTTGTTGGAGTGATGTGGGTGGAAGCCACATTGAAGGGCTCACATTGAACTATGAGAGGAGGTGAGGAGACAGGGACAGTAAGTATTAACAAGAAGTTTGTCTGTGAAAGATAGGCAAGGGCAGCACCTATGGGGGTTGTAGGATTTTGAGGAAGGATTAGTTTTTGTTTTATTTTGTTTTGTTTTGTTTTTAAGTGGGCTCCATGCCCAGAGTGGAGCCCAAGGCCTGAGCTGAGATCAAGAGTCAGACGCTACTGGTACCTGGGTGACTCAATCAGTTGGGTGTCTGTCTTCAGCTCGGGTCATGATCTCACAGTTTGTGAGTTCAAGCCCACATCAGGCTCTCTGATGTCAGCACAGAGCCCACTTTGGATCTTCTGTCCCCCTCTCTGCCCCTCACCTGCTTGCGTGCACACGCTGTCTGTCTGTCTCTCTCTCTCTCTCAAAAAAAGAAGAAAAAAGATCAGATGTTCTACTCACTGAGTAGGTGCCCTGAAAGAGAGAATCTTAAGTAGGATCCATGCTCAGTGGGGATCCCCACAGGGGGCTCCATCCCACAACCCTGGGATCATGACCCAAGCTGAAATCAAGAGTTGGTTGTTCAACTGACTGAGCCACCTAGGCACCTCTAAGAAGTTTTTAACTGACAAACTCCTACCTCGTAGGATTGTGGTGATGATTAAATGCATAATCCACGTGAAGGGTTAAATCTAGTGCCTGGTACACAGTAAGCGCTCAACAAACATTAGCTTTAAAAATAGAGTGAAGTAGGGGCGCCTGGGGGTTAAGCGTCCAACTTCAGCTCAGGTCACGATCTCACAGTCCGTGTGTTCGAGCCCCGCGTCGGGCTCTGGGCTGATGGCTCAGGGCCTGGAGCCTGCTTCCGAGTCTGTGTCTCCTTCTCTCTCTGCCCCTGCCCCCTTCATCCTCTGTCTCTCTCTGTCTCAAAAAAAAAAAAAAAAAAAAAAGTTAAAAAAAATTAAAAAAAAATAGAGTGAAGTAGTATTAATATCTCCCATTTTATAGAATTTCAACTCCACCTAATTCCAAACTTTCAAATGTTCCATTAAATGATTTCACATCATGGGATGCCTGACTGGCTCAGTTCAGAGAGCATATGACTCTTGATCTTGGGGTCATGGGTTCGAGCCCCACGTCGGGTGTAAAGATTACTCAAATGAATAAGTTTTCTTTAAATTATTTTTAGAGAGAGAGAGCACATGAGCAGGGGAGAGGGGCAGAGGGAGACAGAGAGACTCTCAAGCAGGTTACACACTCAACGTGGAGCCTACCATGGGCTTGATCCCATGTCCCTGGGATCCTGACCTGAGCCAAAATCAAGAATCAGACACCCAATCTACTGAGCTCCCCAGGTGCCCCTAAATAACTTTTTAAAAAGTAAATGTGACCTGACATCCTGCTAAATTACCATTCTTACCTTCTGATTAAGCCACTCAGGCAAAGAAACTTGCTAAAGTGTCCGGAGTACTAACCAAGAGAAATTGGACAAAATATTAACAATACTTATTCTTTAATACAATACTTACTCTTTAATTCTCATAACAATTACATATTCTTCCCTCAGCATATGTAATGAATGCAGGAGACCATCCTTTTCCATCCCCAAGTCTTTTGGAAAACCAGCAGGTTTGCGACCAGTCAACACTATGAAGAGAGCGCCACCTACTGCTGAGAAACTTAAAGGCATTCTCAGATAGTCCTAATGTCTTGATTTGGTTTAAAGACATTACTTGTCCCAGAGATCCTTCAGATGGAAGAAACTTAGATGGTACTTATTTCAGTTAGCTAGCTAAAAAAATTAAAACTTGAAAAGTTCTCTTTTACTTTCAACTAGTTAATTCGTTAAATGGCCAAATATCCCCCCTCCTAGAAAGTTTTAACTAGAAAATTTTATCTTTTAACTACTTAAGAGGTTTTAAGTTTTAAAATTTAAATTAAGTTGCTTTAACTTTGAGTGATTTCAGTAATTGGCATTTCTAAGACTAGCTTGATGGGCTTACATTTTTGAGCTAAACCAAGAAATTTCAATTCTTCCTTCATCGGTCACTTTCTTTATGCCAGGCACTTGACACAAGGGGATACAGAGTTTTGAAAAATTATCTCAATAGAGAGCAACAATATAAAAATATTATTGGGGTGCCTGGGTGGCTCAGTTGGTTGAGTGTCCGACTTCAGCTCAGGTCATGATCTCTCAGTTCATGGGTTCCAGCCCTGTGTCGAGCTCTGTGCTGACAGCCTGGAGCCTTGAGCCTGCTTTGGTTTCTATGTCTCCCTCTCTCTCTGCTCCTCCCCCATTCATGCCCTGTCTCTCTCTGTCTCTCAAAAATAAATTAAAAAGTTAAAAAAATGTTTTAAAATATCAAATGTTAAATGCTAAAATGGAAATCTATAGGAAATAAAACCAGAAAAGAGAGGAGGGGACAGTTAGTTCTGCATGAGATTCTGCAGAAGTGACAGTTGATTTACAGAATGTCAGAAGAGGAGGAACTAATTCTGGGTGCCTGGCTGGCTCAGTTGGTGGTGCACATGACTCTTGATCTCAAAGTTGTAAATTCAAGCCCCATGTTGGGTGTAGAGATTACTTTAAAATAAAATCTTAAAAAACAAAGGAACTAATCCATTTGTCCATTCACTTATAAAGTGCCTACCCTGTGTACAAAGATAAATCAGACAGAATTCATTTTCTAAAAGAGCTCACAGCTAGCAAGGGGCTTAGGTAGCAAGATATTTAAACAAGTTATTCACACCCCTGCCTTTGTATAAAAACAGAATACAATTTGGTAATCTGGAATGGAAATGTAAACATCAAGAGACCCAGATACCTAGGCATACAAAGAACTCAAGACCCAGTGTAAAGTGTTATAATAGGAGTAACTACAGTTTACATTGGTAACAGAAAGATGGCATGATTAACCCCACAACTCAGTGAGTCCTTCCACTGGACTATGAGTCCATTGAGGGTGAAACTTGGTCTTATTTATTTATTTTGTAACCCCTGGGCCAGCACAGGGCCTGCAACATAGCAATCAGTCAAGGCTGAGCAAATTGTGTCCAAGGGAGAGAAAAGACAAAGAATGGTTCACCAAGGAGAAGATTGAACTGGATGTGGAAGTTAAGAAGTGTTCAAGGTTAACAACAGGTGGAGACGGGATTGGAAAAAAGAAGCCAAAGAAGGGAATCTGAGCAAGGGAATTAGTACAGAAAAGACAGATTTGTGAACACGCATAGCCCACTGAGGAAACTGTCAATATCTCGCTATATATGGAGTGTAGGGTGGGAATAGGGAAGTGATGGGGTATGAAACTAGAGAAATAGGGGGAAACTCACTTCATGGTCAGGGGTGGTGCTTGCACACTATGTGTGGGAATTAGGACATTACTGTGCACAGATGTGTTAAAAAGGCAACTCTAATGGCATGGAGAGGATGGATCAAAGTGGGAAGGAAACTAAATAGGAGAAACTTGGCAAGAAGGTGTGCAATTAGAGAGTGCGGTCTGAACTAAGTCCATGGAGATGGAGAGAAAGGAATGCATTCAGAAGATATATGTGACCATTTTGGCAATATGGAGGTCTAGAGATCCTGAAATTTTTCTGCTGGATATCATCCAAAATTACTCAACAAAATACAAATATACACACTCTCTGTCTCCCTCTTTTACATGATTAGATGAGTTGCAAGAAGGAAAGGGAAACCAGAAGAATCAGGAATGAAATGGGAATTTAAAGCCTGGAAGGAGAGTAGGGAAAGGAAAGATGAAATCAGTGAGGGAAATGAATGATGAAGTCATCGGGCATCTTAAGGCACAGGAACCAAGGGTAGCAATGTCACTGCACAGAGGAACCTGGGAATAAAGACTTGGGCCCACCCAGGCAGGGAGATGGTAGAAACCACTCTAGGTAAAGCTGGGACACAGGAAACACTGTTGAAGGAAGCTGGGTGGGGGGAGTCTTCTCCAGAAATGTTGAGAATAAAGAAAATTGGTTTTGGTTTGGGTTTGGAGAAAAGGTTTAAAACAGAAAGTCTCTGAAGAGAATTTTAGTAATTGACTCTCACATGATTTGGGCCTGAATTTACATTTATTCTGAAGGTCTTAAAAACTGAAAGCCTCTCCTTCTCCCAAATAATTATTTAATATGGATCCAGGTCTGGAGTCCCTCTGGGCGTAATTGAAGAAATCCTCCTTGGGAAAAAAGTCGGATTAGTTTTCTACGGCTGCTGTAACAAATTACAGTGGCTTAAAACAATATAAGGACTCATGTAATGATGTCCACTGGACAATCCAGAATAATTTTTTCATTTCAAGGTCCTTAACCTTAATCATGTCTGCAAAGTTTTTTTTTTCCATGTAAGACAATATATTCATAGGTTTCAGGCAATAGGACATCAGCATCTTTGAGAGATCGTTATTCTACCTACCATAAGAACCCTCCACCCATACCTCAGAATATTCCTGCAGCTCTAGTTATGACAAATGTGGGCTTACAATCTAAAAAGACAAAAAACAAAAAATCTGACACAAAGAAAAAGCCACCATGAGCAAGCGTCAATCAAAAAAGGAAAAAAAATCAATAGAACCAGACTGGAAAAGATTTCAGATACTGGAATTACTGGATAGAAAAATTTTAAATAACAGCATTTTATGGGGGCACCTGGGTGGCTCAGTTGGTTGAGCATCCGACTTCAGCTCAAGTCATGATCTTGTGGTTTGCGAGTTCGAGCCCCGCGTCGGCCTCTGTGCTGACAGCTTTAAGCCTGGAGCCTGCTTTGGATTCTGTGTCTACCTCTCTCTCTCTGCCCCTCCCCTGCTCATACTCTGTCTCTCTCTCTCAAAAATGAATAAACTAAAAAAAAATGTTTTTTTTAAATAACAATATTTTATGTTTAAGTAAATGAAAGATAAAGTTTAAGACATGAGTAAAGAGGGAAAAAAACCCAAATATGCAGACAGATGAAAACATTTATATATATATATATATATATATTTATATATATATATTTTTATATATATAACATTGTATATATATATATACATATGTATGTATAAAACACACACACACACATATATATGTAACTTTAGGAAATGGAAAACGTTACAAAGGAAATGAAAAACTCAGTGCTAGGGTAGATAGTGCTAAGATAAATAGCAAACTAGATGTACCTAAAGAGATCACTGGTTAAATGGAAGATAGGACTGAAGAAATTATGCAGAAATGGTGGTCAAATGCATATGAAAAATATGAAGAAATTAAGAGACATAGAAGGTAAAGTTAAGGCAAGTTTATTAAGTATATCTATCTTTCATATACTACATATGAGAGTATTGCCAAATATTTGGCTACATTACTACTCTTTAGGCCTTTACCTGCTGTATAAAAACTACTCCCAAACACAATGCCTTTTTTTTTAATCTTTATTTTTGAGAGAGAGAGAGAGAGAGAGAGAGAGAGACAGGGTGTGAGTGGGGGAGGGGCACAGAGAGAGGGAGACACAGAATCGGAAGCAGGCTTCAGGCTCTGAGCTGTCAGCACAGAGCCCGACACGAGGCTTGAACTCATGAACCATGAGATCATGACCTGAGCCGAAGTCAGATGCCCGATGGACTGCACCACCCAGGTGTCCCCCAAACACAATGCCTTAAAACTACAACCATTTTATTTGTTCACATTCTGAAGGTCAAGAATGTGACCAAAACTTGGGTGGATAGTTCTTTTGCTCCACATTGGTTCATGAAGTTGCATGTCAGATGGTGCTGGTGCCCTCCCATGTCTGATGACTTGGCAGGGCTGACTGGAAGACTAGAACTCTACACTGCCTTGCTACACATCATTCACATAGCTTGGTGGGCTAACTTTAAGGGTGGCTTGGTGCTGAGAGTGTCCCACACAACAAAGAAAGAATCTGTAGATCTCTTCGAGATCAGTCTTAAAAATTATAAAGTATCACTTCTACTACATTCTATCAAGCAAAATAGGTCACAGGGACAGGCCAGCTTCAAGAAGAGAGAAAAATAGAACCTACATACACTACTTTGGGTTTTTACGGAACTTTACAATCTGATTCTTAAGTTTACATGGAAGGGTAAAAGCTAAAATTAGATAAAACATTCTTGAAGCAAAATAGGACATACTTGTTCTATCAGATATCAAGACTTATTTCAAAACTATAGTGATTATACAGGTAATTAATCCGGAAAATGTGTAAACAGACTCATATTTGTAAACAGACATATGACAGAGGTTTCTACAGATCTCTGGGGTAAGGATGGACTATTTAATAAATGGGCTGGGATAACTTTTTATCCATATGGAAAAAATAAAATAAAATTGGGTTCATACTTTAGATCACACACAAAAAATCTTTATTTAAAAGCCAAATGAAAAAACGTTTAAACTTTTTGAAGAAAATATTGGAAAAAATATTTTTAACCTCAGGATAGGAAAGACTAGATTGAAAATAAAAGGAAAAGAAAAAAAAAAGCTAACCATAAAGATAAACCACAAAGATTAAGACTGATAAATTTGACCATATTAAAATTGGGAACATCTATTTATTAAAACAAAACATAAAAAGAGTGAAAAAGTAAATCTCATAAGTGTTTTTTTTGTTTTTATAAATCAATCACTTGATTCCAAATTTACATGGAAATGCAAAGCAATTCTAGAATAGTTCAAATAATTTTGAAGAAGAACAAAGTCAGAGGACTGACACTACTTGATTTTAAGATTCACTATAAAGCTACGATAATCAAGATTGTGTGGTATTTGTGTAAGGATAGATGTATATATATATTTTTTAATTGAACATTGACACACAATGTTCTATTAGTTTCAGGTGTACAACATAGTGATTCAACAGCTCTATAGGTTATATTATGCTCATCACAGGTGGAACTACCATCTGTCACCATAAAATACTATTATAATACTATTGACTATATTCCCTATGGAGTTCTCTTTCGTTTCCATTTTTTATTCCATAACTGGAAGCCTGTATCTCCCACTCCCCTTCACCCATTTTGCCCATCCTCCCAGCCCCCCTCCTCTTGTATATATACACCACATCTTCTTTATCCATTCATCTTTTGATGGACACTTTAGTTGCTTCCATTATCTTGGCTAGTGTAAATAATGCTGCAATAAACATAGGCGTGCACTATTTTCAAAACAGTGTTTTCATTTTCTTTGGGTAAATACCCAGCACTGGAATTATTGGATCATACGGTATTTCTAATTTTAACTTTTTGATGAACCTCTATCCTGTTTCCCACAGTGGCTGCACCAGTTTACATTCCTACCAACAATGCACAAGCGCTCCTTTTTCTCTACATCCTGGCTAATACTTGTTATTTCTTGTCTTTTTGATACTAGCCATTCTGACAAGTGTAAGGTGACATATCATTGTGGTTTTGATTTGCATCTCCCTGATGATGAATAATGTTGAACATATTTTCATATATCTCTTGGCCATTTGTATGTCTTTGAAAAAATGTCTATTCAGGTATTTTGCCCATTTTTAAATTGGATTATTTTGTGGGTTTTTTTTTTTTTTGGTGTTGAATTGTATAGTTTTTCAATATATTTTGGATACTAACTCTTTATCAGATATATCATTTGCAAAAATCTTCAGACATATAAATTAATAGAATTTATTAAGAGTTCAGAAGCAAAAAAAAATATATAGTTAAGAAATAAAGCCACATGTATATAATTAATTGATTTTTAACCAAGGTACCAGGGTAATTCAAAGGAGAAAATATGGTCTTTTCAAAAAATGGTGCCAGAATATCTATACACAAAATTGGATAATCTCAACTGTTATTTCACACCACATCCAAAAGTTAACTTCAAGTAGAAAATAGAACTAAATATGGGAATGCAAGCTGGTGCAGCCACCCTGGAAAACAGTATGGAGGTCCCTCAAAAAACTAAAAATAGAACTACCCTACGACCCAGCAATTGCACTACTAGGCATTTATCCATAGGATACAGGTGTGCTGTTTCAAAGGGACACATGCACCCCCATGTTTATAGCAGCACTATCAACAATATCCAAAGTATGGAAAGAGCCCAAATGTCCATCGATGGACGAATGGGTAAAGAAAATGTAGTATGTATATATATATATATATATATATAGACACACACACACACACATACACACACACACAATAGAGTATTACTCAGCAATCAAAAAGAATGAAATCTTGCCATTTGCAACTACATGGATGGAACTGGAGGGTATTATGCTAAGTGAAATTAGTCAGAGAAAGACAAAAATCATATGACTTCACTCATATGAGGACTTTAAGAGACAAAACAGATGAACATAAGGGAAGGGAAACAAAAAGAATATAAAAACAGGGAGCGGGACAAAACAGAGACTCATAAATATGGAGAACAAACTGAGGGTTACTGGAGGGGTTGTGGAGGGGGGATAGGTTAACTGGGTAAGGGGCATTAAGGAATCTACTCCTGAAATCGTTGTTGCACCATATGCTAACTAATTTGGATGTAAATTTAAAAAAAAATTAAAAATAAAATTAAAAAAAAAAGAAAATAGAACTAAATATAAGTGCTGAAATTATAAAATTTCCAGAAGAAAACATAGGAGAAAGTCTTTTTGACCTTAGGTTAGGCAACAATTTCTTAGATACAACAATAAAAGTATGAACCATAAAGTAAAAAGAATGATAAATTGGAATTCATCAAAATTAAAAATTTTTGTTTTTCAGAAGACATTGTTAAAAAACTAAAAAGCGAAGCTACATAAAGCAAACATTTGCAAAATATATCTGATGAAAACTTGTATCTGGAATATAAGAAGTCTTACAACAATAAGAAGAAAATAACCCAATTAAAAAAAATAGTCACAAGACTTGAACAGAAACATTGTTAAAGAAAATATACAGGAACACCTGGGTGGCTCAGTCAGTTTAGCATCCGACTTCTGACCTCAGTTCAGGTCATGATCTCACAATTCATGAGATCAAGCCCCAGGTTGGGATCTGTACTGACAGCATGGATCCTGCTTGGGATTCTCTCTCTCCCTCCCTCTCTCTGCCCCTCCCTTGTGCGCTCTCTCTCTCTCAAAATAAATAAATACACATGAAAAAATTTAAAAAGAAAATATACAAATGGCAAACTAGCACATAAAAAGCTCTTCAGCTTCATTAGTTATCAGGAAAATACAAATTTAAGCCACAGTGAGTTACTGGTTTTTTTTTCTTTTTTAAATTTATTTGTTTAAGCCATCTCTATATCCAGTGTGGAACTTGAACTCACAACCCCAAGGTCAAGAGCCACACACTCTACCCACTCAGCCAGCCAAGTGCCCAATGAGTTACTGTTTTATATCTTCTGGTTTTAAATTAAAGTTAAAAATTTTGACAGTCTCAAGTGTTGGATGTGTCAAGCGAGGATGAAAAGAACCAGGAATTCTTGTACATTGTGTAGGAGTACACTAGTATAAACACTTTGGAAGACAGTTTGGCATTATCTAGCAAAGTTGACATGTACCATGAACAGGTGCATGTGTCTACTACAAGATATACATGGGTACCTATTAAAGGGAAAAAAAATTGGAAATCATTCAAATGTTCGCTGATAGGAGAATGGATAAATAAACTGTGACATAGTCACACAATAGAGTAGTACACAACCTCAAAAAAAAAATGAGTCAACTACAGCTATATCCAATAACATAGCTGAAGCCCTCCAACATGAAAAATAAAAATCAAGCTATAGAATGTTACTACTTATATAAACTTTGATACCAAATATGATGGGATAAGTTATCCCAATGCACATGTATATTTGATAGAATTATAAAGATAAGAGGAGAATGAATGCAAAGTAGTGGTTACCTAGGGAGAAAGGCTGGAGGATGGAATGGGGAAGGGGCCCAATGGGGAACCTTCAGATCTACTGACACCCAGCTTTTCAGTTGGTTTGTGGTTTCACAGGTGCTCATTTTATTATTGTGCCACAAGTTATATTCGTGTCTTGTGTATTCCATGTCTCTCAAATAGTTCATAATGAATAAAAAATATCTGGAAAGCAGGCTAAATGGGTGAAAAGGAAGAAGTGTGGGACAGTAACAAAAGTTACTATGTAGCAGGTATAAATCTATGATGGGTAATTTTTTGAAAATTCGTGAAATTTGTCTTGCTCTACCAGATACATAGTTTTTCCTTCTGTGGAATCCTGCTTCTTCAAGCAAATGCTAGCTAAATTTGTGTTAACTAAACTTGTACTATGTCTGTTTAAAAGGTCTGAACAAGGAACATGAGGGATTTCTAATAAATATAGCTGCTTGGTGACAGTGCTTGTGGTTCTTATATCAGGTTATCTCAAGCTTCCTTAAAAGACTGAAGTGGAAAAATGTCAAAACTATCCCTTTTATGGGAGTTTTACAATATAGAATTGTGTCTGTCTTGCCTCCAGAGATAAGGGAAATTTTGATTATGCAGATGTTGTCAGTTCTTATCTTTTCCATCCTCTCCCTAGCAATTGTTGAAATGTTGGCCAAATTAAGGGTTATGAGTTTGAGCCCCATGTTGAGAGTAGAGATTACATTACATTTTTAAAAAAAATATTAGGGTGCTTGGATGGCTCAGTCAGTTGAGTGTCCAACTCTTGATTTCAGCTTGGGTCATGATCCCAGGGTCATGGGATTGAGCCATGCATCAGGCTCTGCATTAAGCATGGAGCCTGCTTGGGATTCTCTCTCTCCCTCTGCCCCTCCCCACCACCACTTGCACCTCTCTTTCTCTCTCTCTCAAAAAAAAAACAAAACAAAACACCAAAAACTAAAAATAAAATCTTAGGGGCACCTGGGTGGCTCAGTCAATTACACATCCGACTTTCATTCAGGTCATGATCTCACAGTTCGTGAGTTTGAGACCTAAGTTGGGCCCTGTGCTGACATCTCAGAGCCTGGAACCTACTTCAGATTCTGTGTCTCCCTCTCTGCCTGCTCTCTCTCTCTCTCTCTCTCTCTCTCTCTCTCTCTCAAAAAATAATAAACATTAAAAAAATCTTAAAAAAATAAAAAATTGGAAACACCAACATAGTTTATTTTATTCCTTGCAAAGATTCAGAATTTTTCTCTAAAGTTAAAGTAACTAAAATATTTGTGATGATACTTAAACAAGTATAAATGTAAAGTAAACATATTACAGTTGAGATATAATATCATTCACACACCCACTCTCATTTATATTAGTTCTTATAATTACATATGAAAATATAAAATGCAAACCTGTACAAAGTATTTTCTTTAATCTTAATGGGTAGTTTCTAAACTGTGATGTTTATGATGATTCTTAATGACAATATTAATTTTATTGTATGTTAATATTAAATTGCCTTTAAAAATTCTTAATTGGAATGTAGAAGAAGTAGCTATATTTATTTAAAGACTTTTTAAACATAAAAAAAAATAGTGTAAGGAAGTGGTCCAGTTTCATTCTTTTGCATGTTGCTGTCCAGGTTTCCCAACATCATTTGTTGAAGAGACTCTTTTTTCCATTGGATAGTCTTTCCTGCTTTGTCTAAGACTAGTTGACCATATAGTTGTGGGTTTGTTATCTAGATTTTCTGTTCTGTTCCATTGATCTATGTGTCTGTTTTTGTGCCAATACCATACGGTCTTGATCACTATAGCTTTGTAATATAAAATCAAAATAGATGAAAGACCTAAATGTGAGACAGAAAACCATTAAAATCCTAGAGGTGTAGATCACAGGCAGTTACCTCTTTGACATCAGCAGTAGCACCTTCTTTCTAGATATGTCTCTTCAGGCAAGGGAAACAAAAGCAAAAATAAACTGTTGGGACTTCATCAAAATAAAAAGTTTCTGTACAGTGAAAGAAACAACAAAACTAAAAGGCAACCTACAGAATGGGAGAAGATATTTGCAAATGACATATCTGATAAAGGGTTAGTATCCAAAATCTATAAAGAATTTATCAAATTCAACACCCAAAAAACAGATAATCCAGTTTAAAAATGGAGAAGACACACCTGGGTGGCTCAGTGGGATAAGCGTCCAGCTTAAGCAAAGGTCATGATCTCATGGTTCATGGGTTGGAGACCTGTATCGGGCTCTGTCCTGACAGCTCAGAGCCTGGAGCCTGCTTGGGATTCTGTGTCTCCCTCTCTCTCTGCCGCTCCCCTGCTCACACTGTCTCTCTCACTCTCTCTCAAAAATAAGTAAACATTGGGGCACCTGGGTGGCTCAGTCGGTTGGGCATCTGACTTCGGCTCAGGTCATGATCTCATGATCCATGAGTTCGAGCCCCACATCGGGCTCTGTGCTGACAGCTCAGAGCCTGAAGCCTGCTTCGGACTCTGTGTCTCCCTCTCTTTCTGACCTTTCCCCTACTCGTGCTCTATCTCTCCCTGTCTCTCAAAAACAAATAGACTTTTAAAAATAAATAAATAAGCATTAAAATACTTTTTTTAAATAAATAAATGGGCAGAAGACATGAATAGACATTTTTCCAGTGAAGACATAGAGATGGTTAATGGACACATGAAAAGATGCTCAACATTACTCATAATCAGGGAAATACAAATGAGATACACTACAATGAGATATCACTCCACACCTGTTGGAATGCTAAAATTAACAACACAAGAAACAACAGGTGTTTGAGAGGATGCACAGAAAGGAGGATCCTCTTTCTTACACAGTTGGTGGGAATGCAAACTGATGCAGCCAGTCTGGAAAATAGTATGGAGTTTCCTCAAAAAGCTAAAAATAGAACCACCTTACCATTGCAACAGTTGTACTACTAGGTATTTACCTAAAGGACACAAAAATACAGATTTGAAGGGATATATGCACCCAGATGTTTAAATAGCACTATCATCAATAGCCAAATTACAGAAAAAGTCCAAATGCCCATTGACTGATGAATGGATAAAGAAATGGTATGTATGTGTACACACACACACACACACACACACACACACACACACACTAGAATATTACTCAGCCATCAAAATAATGAAATCTTGCCATTTACAATGAAGTGGATGGAGATAGAGAGTATTATGCTAAGTGAAATAAGCCAGTCAGAGAAAGACAAACGCCATATGATTTTACTCATATGTGGAATTTAAGAAACAAAGCAGATGAACATGGAGGGGAAAAAGAGAGAGAGAGGCAAACCAGAAAACAAACTTTTAACTGTAGACAACAAACTGATGGTTACCAGAGAGGGGCGGGTGGCATTTAAATGGGTGATTGGTATTCAGGAGGGCACTGGTTGTCATGAGCACTGGGTGTTGTATGTAAGTGATGAATCACTAAATTCTACATCTGAAATTAATGCTATACTGACTTTAACTAACTGGAATTGAAATAAAAACTTGGAGAAAAAATTTTTTTAAAATAAGCATAAAAATAAATGTTCAACATTAACTGCCTGCAATAAAAGATTAAAAATATTACTAGGAAATATATATTTGCATATTTTAAAAACCCTATAGTTAAAGGGATACTTATACCAAATCTCATATAAAATTCTATATCAAAATTAGGTCATCTGTCTGATCTTTCCCTTGTGAAAATTAATACAAGGAAACTCATTTAGAATGGAATCTGGAGGCCAGCAAGGAGAGCTCTCACACCCTAGCACTCCTTGTCAATTGCAGACCCAAAGACCTTGCGCTTGGATGCTACTTTACCGTATCTCAACTGAAGAAGAAAGTTTTTCCTCCTCCCCCTGCAACAGCCCAGCCAATGAGAAACTGTCACAACTCATCCAATGAAAAGCCCCTATACTTTGAACTCCCAGTTTAATCCAATGGACTTTGTGTGTAACAGCCCTCCCAGGTTCCCACTCTCCTCTATAAAAGAGCAGTCTTTTCTTGTTCTCCCTGCTTGCCTATGGTTTTGCCTTAGCTTCCTTATCCCACATTGCAATTCTCTGCTATTCCCACATGAACTTATTTTTGCTGGTAAAATAACTGGCAATTTTGTTTTTTCAGGTTAACATTACCTGGTGATATGAAGTGCAATCCAGAGAGGCCCCCAACAGCCCCAAAGCAGGTGAGCAAACAGGTACCAGTACCCACAGAACCAACTGAGCTCACTGCTTTCTCACTGACCCTGGAGTTTGAGGGTGAGTTTTCTCCTGGATTTTCAGCTTTGCTCTGTGTTCAAGTCCTCTAGGCTTTAGTCAGGATCTCTGTTAAGGCCTTGTTTTTCTGGGAGTACTAATTTGACCTTCAGTCTGACTCCTTTTGAGAATCAGACTGTTTCTGTTGGCACTGTGCCAGTTAGAACTGTATTGGCCTTTGATCCAACTCCTTTTCTGCACTGGGCTGTTCCTATTGGAACTGTGCTGACCTTTGGTCTGATTCCTTCTGGAACCAGGCTGTTCCTGTTAAAACTGCTGTTTAGGAATTTTTATCTTTGCTTTAGAGAAAAACCTTCAAGAAATGGAACCCCAGCCATCAGAATGCTTTGAGGGTGCCTCACTTTCCTTTACTGGGACTCTGGCCAGTTTTATGTCTAAAAACCATGGTCCACCTCATGCACATGTATAACTAAATGGACTAACTTTACCAAAAGTAATTTGGGACACCAACATCCATTATGGGGAATTTTCAATCTCCCCAGACTTGTTTTATTCAAAAAATGAATTAGAAAACTATGCAAGAAACAGGCAAGAAACAGATAACTGAATGGGATGCCTATTGTAATTGGTAACCTGAAGCTTCCAAACTTTTTCAGGATTCTAAGTTTGCCTCTTAACAAAATACTATTTCTAAATTAACTGAGGCAAACAAACAATTGAAAGAAATCAAAATAGCTTCTGAGACCTCCTTTCCCCTCCCTTATCTTCATCTACAGACATATGGCAGCCACCTTGTGCTCAAGCCCTGCCTCCAGCACCATTTTCCTCTTTCTCTCTGCCAAATTTCTCTTTTCCTCTGAATCTCTCTCTGCTTTCTCCTCTCCTGAACCTATTAAAAATTGCCTCTTTAAAGTTAACTCTTCTGAGGATCTAAATATACTCTTAAATTTTATCTCCCCCAGACTAGGGCTGGATCGCAAACCACAGTTAAAGGGTTTCCTAAAGTGACAGAGGGCCCCCCATAGGTTTGCTGAAGAATTTAACAGTTATTCAGACTCACCAACTTGGTTTCTCAGATTTCTATCAATTAGCCCACATGCTTGTTGGTGAGGACCAGGCCAAACATCGGATGGAACTAACCCAATGGGAACATCCTGAAGCGAATTTAGAGAAACAAACCCCTAACTTTTGGCAAGATGGCTAGAATACTCGCTGGAAATCTCCACAGAGCAATTATAATAGCTTTTCCTAAGCCTGCTGATTGGAACACATTTCAGGATTGCACACAAAAGCCTGATGGGCCTGTTCAAAGCTATTACAAAAGACTCTAAATTGTTTTTAAAGAATCTGGTCTTCCTTTAGATGTTGAATCCACTTGGGTAGCATTTAACTTTTGGCTTATAAATAGGCTGAACCAGGATCTTTCTCCTTTAGTTAAAAGGACCAAGATGGAATCGGAACCTATACCCATTTCAGATTTAGTTAACTTGATAAACTGGCTCACTCATATCCTAGATAAATCAGTCACCTAAGAGAAAGACCACTAAAATGCTTAATTTTAACTCTGGCAAATGAAGGCTCCCAAACCTCCTAGTTTCTGCTATTATTGCAAAGAGCCAGGGTGTTGGGGAAAAAACATTGCTACCAATTTATTTATTTTATTTTTTAAGTTTATTTATTTATTTATTTTGAGAGAGAGAGAGAGAGAGAGAGAGAGAGAGAGAGAACAAGCAAGGGTAGTGGCAGAGAGAGAGAAGAAAGAGACAGAATCCCAAGCAGCAGGCTCCACGCTGTCAGCACAGAGCCCAGTGCAGGGCTCAAACTCACGGACTGTGAGATGATGACCTGAACCGAGATCAAGAGTTGGATGCTTAACTGACTGAGTCCCTCAGGCACACGAAGATTGCTGCCAGTTTAAGAGCTCCAGGTACCTTCAGCCCTCCAGCCAGCCTTTCCAATGTCCTCCCAATTCCCAGTGGGGGGGATGGGAATTTCTCTTAATCAGCTTGCAGAATCCACTCTCCAGTTTGGGAATGAATCTCTCAGTATTGACACCAGAGCTACAGACTTGGTGCTCAGCCCCACTGCTATAAAGCAGCGCCTGTCTCAGAATACAAAAACAGTTCAAATAGCAGGGGTCTCTAATAAACTTCGACAGATCCCTGTCTCTAACCTATTCCCTTCAACATTTTTTATTTGTTTCATCTCCAACAACACTGTACAGCTGAGTCTGGGGACACTGGTTATTTGTTCCTATTAGATTAGCTACCATCCTCTTTACGGGCAAAATCCTGAATTGGTATTGGCAGAATCCACAGTGCACCTCCCATCAAGATTCACATCAATTCCTCAAAAGCTCCCCCCCAGAATACCCTATAAATAAAGAAGCTCTTCAAGACATCAAGCCCATAATAAAAGATTACAAGGCTCAGGGCTTCATTATCCTCTACACTAGTCCCTATAATATCACACTTTTATCTGTGAGAAAACCCAATGTCTGAGGCTTCAGGTTCGTCCAGGACCTCTGAGCAACAAATAACCCTGTTACTCCTGTTATTCTTGGCCCCCGGTTATTCCTGACCCCCATACGCTCTTGACATCCATTCCCACTGAAAGCAAATTTTTCACTGTAATTCATCCATACAGTGCATTTTTTTTAGTATTCCAGCTGATAAGGGTAGCCAATATCTTTTTGCTTTCATTTGGGAAGAATGGAAATACATCTGGACAGTCATGCCCCAGGATCTTGCAGAATCTTTATTTTTCACAAACCCTAAAAATTGGTTTGGATGACAGAAAGTTTTCTGCAGTCTCCACTTTGTTACAATACACAGATGATTTGCTTCTCTGCTCTCCTTCTCAAACCTCTTCACGGGAAGACAGAAAACTTTTGGCAGTCTTAAACTCAGATTCGGTACTTAACTGCATCTGATCTTGAAACAAGGACAATGTTTGGATCCAAATGAAGCCCCTCAGTTACTGCTTATGCTGAGAGATTACCTTTGACTCTCTGTGGCAATTTACAGGAAACTCCTCTAACCAATGCAGATTTTTCATGACTTATTGATGGCTCTTATTTAAGGGATGAAAATGGCAAGTATTGTGCTAGGTATGCTATTGCTACTCCTTTTGAAGTCATTGTGGTAGCACCTTTACCTTTGGCTATTTCAGCCCAACAAGCTGTTACATGCCCTGACTCGAGCTTGTACCTTAACCAAGGGGAAACCCGCAAACATTCACACCAATAGTCAGTATGCCTTTGGGGAAGCTCATGACTTTAGAATGTTATGGAAACAACAAGGTTTCCTTACCTCCGATGGGGATAAAATTAAAAATGTTTCCTGTGTCCAGAATTTATTAGATGCCATACTTTTGCTGACTTCTCTGGCTATCCCTAAGGTTCCTAGGCATTCCAGACTCATCTCCCTGGAGGTCAAATGAAACCAGTAAGCAAACCTATGTTATGGTCCAAAGGAATGATAATTTGGAGAAATTGACAATAAGAGATATCCAACAATTAGCCCCAGAGAGGGAAAGACAATATTGGAAAACTAGTAAGTCTGGTTTGGACCAAATAAGAATCCAGCCCCTACCAGAAATTCTAACAGTCCCACTAGCACTGAACATGCATTAAACCATTCGTCTACTGACAAAATAATAGCATTTATAAATCAATATTGGTGGGGAAATACTCAGCTGTTCAACCTGTCCAAAGCAGAATCCAAAGAAACCTGTTCGTACAAATGGATTTCATAGAGCTTCCCCATCTCATGGACATAAATATGTTTTAGTTATAATTTGTATGCTTTCTCTCTGGACCAAAGCTTTCTCTTGTAGATAGGCCACGCTTCCTTTGTTGCTAAAACTCTGTTAGAAAAGATTACCCCTGGGATGCCTGGCTAGCTCAGTTGGTAGAGCCTGCAACTCTTGATCCTGGGGTTGTAAATTTGTGCCCCACATTGGGTGTAGAGGTTACTTACAAATAAAACCTTAGAAGAAAAGATTACCTCTGCCTGGAGAACCCCTCTTGAACTTCATAGCAATCGGGGAACCCCTTTTACCAGTCAGGTGCTTCAACAAGCCTGTGCTGTTTGGCCAGTTTTACAATGCTTTTATTGTGCATACCATCACCAATCCTCAGGGTTAGTGGAACACACTAATGGCACTATTAAGACTCAGTTGGGAAAATTTGTGGAAACCCTCAAAATACATTGGCCGAAAGGATTGCCATTGTTCCTTTTAAATCTCAGTCCCACCCCCTTGGGAACTCACAGAGTTCATCCTGTGAGTGAGAGTTCATCCATCTGAGCAGAGAAGCAACTCAAAGTTTCATCCTTTGAGACAGTCACAGGCATCCAATGCACTTGCCCTCTGCCTCCTTTGACCCACAGTTGATAAAAGGAGATATACTTCAATATTGTAAAGGCCCAATTTCTTCTATTAAAACTAACCATGCTTTGGTAGAGCAATCTTTTCACTGTGCACTCCCAGGAGATGAAAACCTTAAACATCATGCCTTGGCAACATGGAGATTTCAAAAGACACCTCCAGAAAGACTCTCTTCAACCTCACTGGAAATGCCTTCATTAGGAACTTCTAACCAACCCTTATGCCACCAAAATTGGGGAAATAGACTCTTGGATTCATGTGACACATCTAAAGAAAGCAACAAGCCCTGACTAGACCTGCACATCATCTGGTGACCTAAAAGTAAAGATTTCCGGGAATCAAAACAGGTGACATTTGATGGGACAGCTTTCCCAGGATGTCTGGACCAGGCCTGTATACCTTTTTCTCATTGTTGCTGCTTCTGTCTCTTTTGTGGAAAGACCATTCTCTTATCTGCTTTTCCAAATTCATACAAAAGGGAGAAACCTCTTACCATCTTTTGGAAATAGCCTCATCATGATCCTATGACAAATTAATTTTCACTTGCTTTTTCTGAAGGCTTGGAAAATTTAGAATTCACAAAAAGTCTTTTCTCATCTGAACCATTAACTGACTCTGGATTCTTATCCAAATTCATGGTTTCTGAATTTACAACTCTACAATATCACTGAGAACACATTTGGTTCCAAACGGTTCTTTTGAGATGACACTTTTTCAAAAACACTCTTGCAGTTTTGCTGTTTTGCAAAAAGTTCATCAGCTATTGCTTCCTGTTTATACCTGTACCGTATCTTCCCAAATCCACTCAGTTAATTCTGTAGTGTGCCTTTGCAGTATTCACTATTTTGTGTTCATGGTTGCTTTAGGCAGAGGTTTCTAGGAGACATACATGACTACAGGTTTACCATCATGAGAGAGCCTTTTTCCCCTAAATAATAATAATCAGTGCCAATAAATATCTCAGTTGGCTACTTTCACACCTAGAGTCCTGGTGTAGAACCATCATGCACGATTTGGAGTTCTCATGTTACTTCTACTTCTTCTGTTTTATATAATTATTTTAAGTTTTGTATTTTGTCACCTGTCAAAAGTTTTTTAAATGATGTACCCAATAAGGCGATGCTGCTTTGATGTTTTGAGACGATCTCCAACACTTACAGTTTTAATAAATATGGACTATAGATGGGAAGTGCCTAAGAGGTCTCCCCCTCAACCTTCCTTGTTACTCAGATGTCGCCTCAGTGTTTTTCAGCTGCTATGCTCCTTTTCTTTGACATGGGACATGACAACTAGGAAAGATTCTTCTTGGCACTGAGGGACAAAACTACTAAATATGGAGAATCTAACTCTTGATCAGTGATGCTTTCAAAGAAAGATCTTGAACAAAAGGGTGAAATATGAAAATTAATAATAGGAAATATCATTTAGAATGAAGCTGGGAGGCCAGCAAAGGGAGTGCTCTTACACACCGGCACTCCTTGGCAGCTGCAGAACCAACAGGAAGAGAGAGGGACCTTGCAAGTGGATACTGCTTTACTCCATCCCAGCAGAAGGAAGAAAGTTTTTCTTACTCCCCCGGCAACAGCCCGGCCAATGAGTGACTGTCACAAGTCAGCCAATGAAAAGCTACTATACTTTGAAATCCCAGTTTACTCCAATGGACTTTTTGCTTATAATAGCCCTCCCAGCTTCCCCTTTCCTCTATAAAAAAAGGGTTCCATTCCTTCGTTCTCTAGATTTGCCTATGATTTTGCTTTAGTTTGTTCTAGATTGTAATTCTCTGCTATTACTGGACAAAACCATTCTTGCTGGTAAAATAACTAGCAGTTTTATTTTTTAAGGTTAACACCCTGAGTGATAGGACTTCTATTTTAAGATAATATTCACAGGAAGATTGGAGTAATTTGTTATATTAATGACCCCAGTGACTCAGGACCCCCCTCCTCCCCCATATCCATGCCTTTATGAAAACCCTTAACTTTGGGTTTGGCCATGGGATTTCCTTTGGCCAAAGGGAGTAATACAGACAGAGGGTTGGTACATGCTTGTACACTGGGTTTTGCCCTCGTGGAACTCTGCTTACCATGACTGTGTGGAGAAGCCTCATGCCACCTCTTTGAGGAAGAGCATCCGACGGAGAGGGAAGCCTAGTCAGCCCCACTGATTCCAGTTCCCGGGTGACCGTCCCAGCTGAATGCATCCTCCAAGGGAACGTAGCCAACCCACAGAATCATGAGAAATAAGAAATTGTTATTTTACCCCACCAAGTTTTGGGGTGGCTCCGTACCAAGACCTACACAAAATCTAAATCTGAATTAGTTAGGCTGAAAGATAATCATCATACAATCCTGTTAGAGCCAACTGTATTCTTCTCTGATTGAAAAATACATGCACCCTTTTAAAAGCCCAGAATGAAATGGCAAAGTAGTATACACTGACTTATGACTTACTTATATTTATTTTTTAAATTATGGTTTATAATAATATTGTGGTTTTTAAACATGTAATATGGTAAAACGACATATTATATAGTACATTCAAGTTAGTAAGAAAATATTTTTTTTTTTAATTTTTTTTTTTCAACGTTTATTTATTTTTGGGACAGAGAGAGACAGAGCATGAACGGGGGAGGGGCAGAGAGAGAGGGAGACACAGAATTGGAAACAGGCTCCAGGCTCTGAGCCATCAGCCCAGAGCCCGACGCGGGGTTCGAACTCACAGACCGCGAGATCGTGACCTGGCTGAAGTCGGACGCTTAACCGACTGCGCCATCCAGGCGCCCCAAGAAAATATTTTTAAAGATGGACCTGGAATCGCTAGAAGGCAAGGATGCTTTCAAAATGTTGAGACACCAGAGTGCCTGGGTGGCTCAGTCTGTTAAGCATCCGACTACGGCTCAGGTCATGATCTTGTGGTTTGTGAGTTTGAGCCCTTCATCGGGCTCTGTGCTGACAGCTCAGAGCATGGAGACTGCTTTGGATTCTGTGTCTCCCTCTCTCTCTGCCCCTCCCACTCATGCTCTCTCTCTCTCTTTCAAAAATGAATAAACATTAAAAAAATGTTCAGAGACCTGGAAGCCTGCTTAAAAGGAGTCCCCACGGGTTAAAACAGGAATCTTATTTGCTTCAAAAATCCAATCAGAATTATACTTAATTAAAACATGTTAAGACTATAAAAAGCCATGGGTCTATAATAATACTCATAATAATACTCTCTTGGAATTTATTTCCTCTCCAAGTACTTCGTACTTTATTAAAGTAAACTTTATTCAGAGTAGAAAAAAATATTGAAGTTTAACTGTAGATCTCTCTTCAGGATGGGTTAAATATACAAAGGATAAGAGAATCTTAATGGTATGAGAAAGACAAGACTCCCTTTCCGTAAAATATAAATAGGCTCGTGAGACTTCCTGCTACCCACACAGCACCCACCCCCTTACCGGACATTCCTCTACTAAATTGTTACCAAACATTAAAGAAGTGGAGCAAGGCATTCCCTGAATAGGCAAGGGAAGTCATTCCACCTGACCCTGGGGCTGTAGATTGGGAAACAAAAATTTTAAATCTTGAAGCCAAGTGGATTTTACCTTTTAAACAGACTTTAATTTGTGGAAAGAATCATTTATTTAAATTGAACTACTGAATAGTGGTTTTACTAGCTATTTTGAGGATGGTTGCCTTTTGTGGTTACTAAAGATGCTGGATTACAGCCAAATGTTCACATACTGAGCCTTTTTTTTTTTTTTTTTTTAACTAGCACCCAGAAGGTGAGGTTGCAAGAACGGTCATTCCAATCTCAAATAATCTATTCCTGTTGAGCCTATTTGCTCTATTTACTCCTTTCCCAGCAGATGAAATCAGTAAATAATTCACTTACAGTGCTTAAATATGTGTGTGTGTAATATATAATATATATAATATATATATTAATATGTATATTATATATAATATATATAATATATATTAATATATGTATATAATATATATACGATATATATAATATATACATATATTAATATATATATCGTATATATATTAGTTTTTTAATTTTTTCAAAGTTATACATGTGCCTGACTTAAAGAGTTAAATGCTTCCAACAAGACTTCATTTCCCTCAAGGCAACTACTTTCAACTTTAAGCTGATTCTTTGGTATTTACCTCCACTTATCTAAATAACATGCTCATATTTCTACTTCTTGGTTTTTCAGTCAGCCATTATCTACTGACTTCTTGATACGAAAGGCAAGGAGTCAGCTTTCTTCTGCACATTCCTCTGCACTCTACCACCACACATGTGCACTTCTAGTCTTTTAATTCTCCCGGTATTGTTACAGCATAATTTGCTCATCCTGCCCAATCAGCAGGAAGTCATTGATGTCAGAGATTATGGGATGTGCTTCAGGATATCCAGAAGGTGCAGACCTCTTTCGGGTTTTTTTTTATCACACAGGATAGGAATGTTAACATAGCCCCGGGCCACACTGTAAATGTGTACTTTTGTCTGTTTTGTGGGAATGCCAACTGTTTCTGATCCTTTCTTATGATTGGAATAGAAAAGAATGCGTTCACTAAATCAACGATGTGCACCAAATACTTGAGGCTGTATTAATTTACTTTAGCAAGTGCACTACATCTGGCACGGCAGCTGCCATCAGACCTACTAATTGGTTGAGCTTTACAGTAATCTGCTGTCATCCTTCAGAGACCATCTATTTTTTGCATGGCCACATAACGAGTTAAATGTAGCTATGATGGGAATCTGCAACTCTGTATCCTTTAAACTCCTAAGAGTGGCCCTAATTTCAGCCATCCCTTCTTGAGATACAGTATTATTTTGACTTCTGGTGCCATGGTTGGCTGGGGAGGGGAGGCTATTTCAGAGACCCCGACTTGGCATTCTGCACTATGATGGCTTTTTTACTTCACAGGCAAACATCCCAAGGGGTTTGTACCAATTGTCAAATACGTGAATCCCATTATAGTTTGGGGACTGGGGAAATGACCATTGGGTGAGACCACATACCCAATGGACCCACTCTGAGCCAGACCTTGTCATCTATTAACTGGCCTCTATGCTCCCACTCTAACAGGGTCATGATGATGCTTTTGGTCTCTGGGTATCAGTGTCAATTCAGACTCTGTGTCTAACAGTCCTTGAAATGTCTGGGTATTCCCATTTCCTCAAGGTACAATTACCCAGGTAAATGACAAAAGATACTTTGGGGATGGGCTAGGAAAATCATTACCATTTATACTTGAAATGTAATAGGGTCCTTCCTCCTGAGGCTTTCTTCAGTCAGTGGATTCCAGGTCTATAAACTAACTCAGGTGTGCAAATGGATTAAGGAACAGTGGGTGACTTTATTGAATGAAGGATTTTACTCTCCTGGTCATTATCCTTGATTTTTTCTTCTGCTGATACAAACTAAATAGGACCTTTGTTGGCTGCCTGTTTTGCCCCTAAGGATACCATGTCCTGTTAACCATTTCCATAACTGTGTGGGTTAGGTCCACATTATAATACTTGTAATTTCCTGGCTTCTGGTCATTGAGCACTACCACTTGGCCTCTACTGCTTTGGGGTCCTGGCATATGCATTGCTATCAGTGAACCAGGTTCTAGAGGCCTTTACTAGCTTCAGCCATGACTTGCAGAGAGTCACCACAAATTTTGAGTGGTATTCCTGCCCTTTGAACCAATGCATTCCTTATGGCCTTGATAAATGGCCTCTGAGCTGTCCTTCAGAACAGAATTATCATAACCTTTGGGCTGTACATAGCACATCCATTCTAACATATTCACTTGCTTGAGCCTTTTTATCTTTTCATGTCCTATCTACCTGCCCTAGCACTTCTGGCATTTCAGTTTTAGTCAAAGTCACTGTTTTAGTTTTTTGTTTTTGTTTTTGTTTTTCATCCTTCTAGGAGCCATCATAGCAGTGAGTTCACACAACTCTTGAGACCCTGGCCAGGATGTTAAATATTTTGGGAGAGTGCTCCACCATCAATAGAATTCTCCCTATCCCATTTTATGGTCTGGCCTCCTTTATCAAGCCTTCTGTGAATCCAGTCCCATGCATAGTCCCCAAGCTCCTGGTGGTACATGCTGGTTAGGTCTTACATCTTTTTTGGGGAATAGTCCTTTACCTCCATTATCAGGCACAGCACTTCTCAACTAGGTTATGCTATAAGCCCTAATTATAGGCCTAGTGGCCAGAAGATTTGTGTGTGCATGTGGCGGCGGGGGGGGAGGGGGGTCTACTACGGGAGGGGGAAACATGTTGCCTTCCAGTTAGAAGCCTCTGCAAAGTCTTCTAGCACAGGAAAGTGACAGGTCTTGGTAGGGAGGAGTGAGCCATAGTCACTAGGCATCTGAGGAGCCCGAGGATTGAAAATCTTTAGGAGCACCACCCAGATGTCCCTTCCATGTGTTGGAATGCTAGATTTTCTCAATCATGGCCCTGACCTTGGCACAACAGACCTGCCATTTTTGGTTATTTAACCACATTTTAGCCACTCTAAAGTTTGAGTCTTGTTGCTTGTCATTCTCCACCCCTTCCCTGCTAATGAGACCTTTTTTGTGTGTGTACAATAAAGAGGTTCTCTGGCTTTCATTCCTCACTTGCAATTGCCTATTACCTATCCTCAGTTGTTCAATATTTTTCTGTAACCAGTGGAGCTTAGTAATAGCCATCCAGTTCTGTTATTCTTATCACTCTTACTTTTACCAATATCTCAAATGCCTGAAATGTCACACCTCTGGTGTTCCCTTCCACCTGGTATATCACCCCAGTTGGACTATCACCTTGTGCCAGGGGCTGCCTGTGCTTCATCAGCAGGTGGTCCATAATCCATCTCCCAAATTCCATCTTATTGTCTACTCTCTCCAACCAATCCTGGTACCAGTTATCACAGGTAGGGTTCTTGGGAAGCAGACACTGGGACAGAGCATAGAAGATATGGAAGGAAGGGAGAGGAAGCAGGACTGGGCAGAGAAAGAAGTCAAATTCTAATACAGGTGTAATAAAGCTTTGAACAACCTGCCCAGAAGCTCCAGAGTGAATATCATACATCAGAGGTGTCCCATGATGGGCCCTAATGGCTGAGCCTTTCTATTCCAGTCTTGTCCAATCACCCAATATTGGCTGCCCTGGAAATGTCATAACCTTGGGCAAGACTTCTCTCTGCAGCTGAAGTAGACCCTGATGGAGCTGACAATTGGAGATAGTCCCCGCAGCTTGGGAGCAAGTCCTTCCTTGAAGGGTGTTCTGGGCATCATGTCCATATCTACTACTAGGGCAAACATAGTTATCGAGCACATCCTCTTCTGCAAAGAACCAAACAATACGCTTTTTTTTTTTAATCTTCTGCTCCCCCACCTGGAGAAATCTTTTTTTTTTTAAGTTTTTTATTTTGAGAGAGAGAGAGAGAGAGAGAGAGAGAGAGAGAGGAAGCGAGTGGGAGAGGGGCACAGGAAGAGATAGAATCCCAAGCAGGTGCCACACTCAGCGCAGAGCCAGAGGTGGGGCTCAATCTCACAGCCACAAGATCTCGACATCAAGAGTCAGATGCTTACCCTACTGAGCCACCCAGGCGCTCAGGGAAATCTTTTATTGAATCAGGAAAGGAAAAGCATAGCAGAGAATATTTGTCCTCCAATATCAATTGTATACTTCTTCCTTGATGTTATGACCTCTTACTGGACATACAGACACAGAGAATAAAGTTAGTTCTGGCCCATGGGTTGTAAGCAGGAGTGGTGTGTACAACTTCCAGGAAGTATTTTTCAAGGGAGGAGGCATGATCATCTTTCCCCTTTTCTCTTTTCTGCTTATTAGAATGTAGACAAGATGGCTGGAACTTAAGTAGCCATCTGGACCAGAAGGTAGAAGCCACACATGTTGAGAATGGAGGAAATTAGGTCCCTGATGGTCATGGAATCACCACTAATTTAGACTTCCTACTTCTGCACGCTGTTTATGTGATGAAGAAATAAATGTGCATCTTGGCTAAGGACACTTAAAAAAATATTCTGTTTCTCATAGATTAACCTATTCCTATCTGATGCAGAATTTTAGCCCTAGAAACTTCCTACAGCACATTACATGACCTTAAAATAAATGAACTGTCACTTTAGTGGAAGCATTAGGGCAATGTGTGGTAAAGACTCAGATATTGCCACATGGAAAACTGGTGACCCTTACTGTTCAGTTGCAAGATATTTGTAGCATGAGGGAAATAATTGGTAAAATTTATAGAACTTGGTATTCGCTGGCTTTAAATTTTTGCCAGTTTCAGCAAAGTTCTTTGAGAGAGTAACTCAGGCCAGAGCTAGTCAATCTGCAAGTAGGGATGGAAAGGCATTCAGCTTTCCTACGAGGGGAACTCTGTCTATAATCTAAGTGGATTAAGAGTTCTATAATTTGGAAGGGCTGAAAAAATACCAACTACGTTTATACCGTTAAGTCAAAGCACACAGGAACTGCCTGTGAATAAAAGTCTTGCAAGGAAATGTGCCTGCCGTTCAGCCATACAAGGCTGACAAAAATGGGATTAAGAACGCTGTCCACCTGTTAAGTCCCATTGTTTCAGATGCCCCCAAGGTAGCTGTCATTAAGAGTCCGGTAGTTGCCCTGCACATGGAAGCCAGGAAATAAGAGTCTTTGGGCTTAAAAATTATATCTTGTCAAGAACTACAGCTGTAATTTCTCCCACATAGTACTGATTGAAAGGAAAAAGATCAGAGACCTTTTACATTTTTGCATCAGTTATATTGCCAGATACACCAAGCCTGCTATGCATCCATGGGCTTCCGCTCTTGCTATTGACAAGCACAGTTATGGAGGTTTTGGTATTTCTGGAGCAGCATTAGCAGAGGTGTCAATATCTAGCCACTAGTACTGTGGGCTCTAACATTCAGGACTGAACACATGTATTGTGCAAGAGTAGATCACAGTGTATATAGTGTGGTTCTGGAGTTGGCAACACGGGCAGCTTTCTTTTCTTTTTTTTTTTTTTCAGGTGACTTAGGCAGACAATTCTGTTTATTGTCAACCAAGAAACATAGTGTGGAGGTGCTCTATACAAGCGGGGATGAGATACAAAAAGGGGTGGGCAGAGGAGACACAATAATACACAGCAGTATTGGGAGCGAACTCCAGCTCTTCATTTGAACACTTGAACCAAGGAGACAGCCATCCTTTTTCACTAAAGGCTAAAGAAGAATGAACCAGACTCAGTTTATCAGCTCCTTACAGGGCGGGCAGAGCAAGAGGCTATTTTAAGCTGATGTAAGAAAGAGGCCACTTGTGGTCTGTTGGGAGCCCGCATCCCAAGCACAGAATGGATGCTGAAGGTGGGGTCCACAGCTGCCAGTGGTGGCTGGTCCTGGCTCTCTAGGTCCTGGGTTTCTCTTGATTTTCAATAATAAGCTTGTCGGTCGAATACAGTTGGCCAATGTGGACCTGTCGACGAATTATCTCAAGGTCTCTTTTGGCTTTATTCACTAAGGTTTGAATTTCTACAGGATCCTTTACATTCTTATTTTCTCTGAAGGCATCTCTTATCCTCCTGACAGCATAAGTTCTGTAATTGTAGGCGCTGAAATGCTTGCTTTCTCTCAGCATCGACACGGGCAGCTTTCTGATGGTCGTGGTTCCTAGGTATTGCAGGAGCAATGTAGTTCAGGAGTTTTCATTTCCTGATCATAAAAGAGTCATCTTTCCCTTGGTGGCCAGTTCTCTGAAGACTTTGGGACTCATTCCTGAAAATTAATCTGAGTCTATTTAATCAACACTCCCAGTATTTAATGCTCTTTTTGCTTATACCAGGGGAGTGGATTCTATTCTCTTCAACTGAATCTTGACTCATATTATGTATTATAGAGGAAGAATGGTGGCTGCAGACAATAGGATCTCAGTTAAGATAAGAGAAGGGGTGGCTGGGTGACTCAGTTGGTTGAGTGTCCGACTTTGGCTCTGGTCATGATCTTGCAGTTCGTGGGTTTGAGCCCCACGTCGGGCTCTGTGCTGACAGCTCAGAGCCTAGAGCCTGCTTCAGATTCTGTGTCTCCCTCTCTCTCTGCTCCTCCCCTGCTCGCACACGCACTCTCTCTCTTTCAAAATTGAACAAACGTTTAAAAAAATTAAAAAAGAGAACTAGAATTAGGAAAATTATAATAGGAAACTAGAATTGGTTACCTATCCTGGTAGAGTTTGAAAGTAGCAATGATTCTGCTAGTACTAGAGAATGAAATTGTCTAGTCCATGATACACAATGGCAAACTAAGGGACTGACCTATAATTATATTTCTAGTTCTGTCCTTGTCTATTTTGGGTTATACTGGCTTCAAAATGAGTTGGGCTGCTTTCTTTTCTGCTCTCAAACAGGAATTATTAATCCCTTGAAAGTAGCTCAAACCCTAACTTTGAGTTTATTTTACCAAGTGATAGCAGCATTAACTTCTCTTTAGGCAGTGACTTTGAACTTTATGTTCAGTATGAACATGTCATACTGTTCTTTGTATAAATTCAGTGATTAGGACCTTTAAAGTCTCACTTTTTTTTTTTTTTTTTGAGATAGAGTCAGTGAGAGAGAGAGAGAGAGAGAGAGAGAGAGAGAGAGAAGGAGAGAAACCCAAGCTATCAGCACAGAGCCCAATGTAGGGCTTGATTTCACCAACCATGAGATAATGATCTCACCTGAGCTGAAACCAAGAGTTGGAGGCTTAACCTACTGAGCCACGCAGGTGCCCCTAAAATCTCACTCTTAAAGTGAGTATTTGCTATGGGTGTTGATTCTAAGATGGGTAAATTAAGAGGCAGTTACTTGGATTTAGGATTCTTGGCTGGGCAAGGGAAATGGTCATCAATGCTCTGCAGAGTTTTAGGATAAAGATTTCCACTCTAGGTTATTTCTTCCAGTCTTGTGGTTTTAAATACCATTTGGTGACTCCTAAATTTATATCACTTGATCTAAATTCTCCCCTCAGCTCCAACCTTGCTAACTGTTGGCTCAACTTCTATTTAAAATAGGCATCTGAGTTTTAGTGTGTGAGAACAATGTCACCTCACAACAAACCCACTGCTACCTAATGTTCCCCATTTTAGCAAGGGCCAACCACTATCCAGTTGCTTTGGGGAAAAAATAATCCTGGTCATTTTTGTCTCTTTTTTGTTACAATCTATCAAGGGATCCTGTTCACTCTACTTCAAAATATATTCTGAACTGGGGAGCCTGGGTGGCTCAATCATTTGGGCATCTGACCCTTGCTTTTGGCTCAGGTCATGATCTTGTGGTTCCTGGGATGGAGTCCTGCATCCAGCTCTGTGCTGGTGGCACAGGGCCTGCTTGGGATTCTCTCTCTCTCCCTCTTCCCCTGCTGGATCTCTCTCAGGATAAAAAAACAAAACCCCAAATACATCCAGAATCCTACCAGTTCTTAACATTTCTACTGCCACCTTATTGCAAGCCAAATAATTTATTTCCTGGAAGTCTGAAATAGCCTCCTAGCTAACTTTCCTGCTTGCATGTTTGAAGGTCAACAATCTATCCACCATAAGCAGCCACTTTACAAATTATGCCACTGCCCAGTTCAAAACCATCCAATGAATTCCATCTCCTTACCCTGCTTAATCAGAGCCCTGCAGATGTCACTACTCTCATTTCCCACAGTCATCACATCTAGGCTCATTTTGCTCTAAATACCCTAGCCTACTTGCTTCTTTCCAGTATATGCATATGAAGCTTGGACTTTTAAAAACTTGTTCTCTGCCTGAACCATTCTTCCCTGAGATTCCTCCAAGGCTCACTCCACTTTCATTCAGCTCAAATGTCAACTCAAAGAGGTCTTTCCAGACTCGTATCTAAAACTGTCCACTCTCCATCTCCTTTCTCTACCACTCATTATGTCCTATCATTTTAACTTCTGCCCCTCTCTAGAATGTAAAGCTCCTTTCGAGCAGGGAATGCATTTCATTCACGCCGTGTCCCTAGCGCCTTGAAAAATGCCTTGCAACTTGGTAGGCACCTAAAAACAAACTTGATTAAATGCCTTTGAACTGAACTTATCCTGCTTAACTTGCTTTGCGAGGTCACCTCACTAAGGTAAGCATACTAACGAAAGGAAGCAAAAATCAGGTAAGGCCTGGCTCGCCGCATTTGAGCCCCAAGTAAGGGCTCGCGCAGAAACACTTTCCAGCACCCGCAGCCGGAGCTGGGCCCTAAAGTGCTCTTTTCGTTTCCTTGTCTGGCCGGGAAGGGAAAGGAGTAAACGGGAGAAAATGAGGCGTGGAAGGGCTGAGGAAGGAGCCTCAGCGCTACCGTATACGGTTGAGAATACGCTGTTATCCACGACAGCGCTGGTTTCTATTGGATGGTCCCGGGGCTGGGGCTGCGATTCCGATCAGAAAGCCCAGGCACCGAGCACCATGCACACCCGTCAGCCATTTTCCGAAACTAGTCTCCCTAGTAACCCCGCCCGAATGTGTACGCAAGAAAAGGGGGCGGGACTTATTGTGAGGGCCTCACTCCGGAAACCGCACCCGCGGAGGCGTCCCACCGCCAAGGATTCACAAAACGCGGAGCGAGATTTAACAGTCGGCAGCGAAAGCGCGCACTCGAACGCCAATGAGAGCGGAAGGAGTGGACCGCTCCTGAAGGGTACTCTGCATATCCAGCAATGATTGGTGGAGTCCTCCTGTCTTCTTTTTGGTATTGGCTGGACTTCCTCCGCCCACCCACTTGCTTTTGTCTAGGTACTTCTGATTGGCTCCTTCAGCGTGGTGGTGGGGAACAAGGTTTGGGGGATTGCTCATCACAGATTGGTGGATTTGAGCACCTAGCGTCGTCTTCCCGAGGAAGGAGTCCGTCCCATCTTCTCTCTGTCCCGTCTCCCGACCCGTACGCCTTTCCTCAACTCGCGCGCACGAATGGTTAAAAAAAAAAAAAAAGAAAAAAAAAAAAAGGGTGTGAGGCTCGAGCCCGCCAGCCAGGCCTCCAGCACCTAGCGCGCGCCCTCAGCGAGGACCCGCGCGAGCTGCCCCTGACGCTGCCTGCGCTGTTTGAAACTGCAGAACCCGTTAGGATCTTGGGAAAACTACCGTTCCAGCTGGTTCCGGACCCCGTGCGTGGCAGGGGGGCGAGTGGCGGTCGCGAGGCGGCTCTTGCCTTTCGCGTCCCTGCAGCGTGGAGACTAGAACCGGCACTTTCGAAGGACGCCACCTCCAATCGCAGTGCTGGCGCGGGCGGAGGCTAAAACACGGGGGTCCTGAGACTGAGGAAAACGCGCCAAGTTCCCCTCGGTGGTGGAGTGGGAAAGACCCTAGCGGTTCAGGCGCTTGGCGAGCGGGACTACTTCTGGCGCGCCTCGCCATCCCGGGGCGGGGGAGGGCGGGGGCGGGCGCCGCTCCGGGGATGTAGTTGGTGCCGGCGCAGGGCAGGACCGAGCGGCAGCCCGGGTTCCCGCTCTTGAGAGCGAATGGTCACTCCCCTGCGGGGAGGGCAATCCGGGCAGCTTTTCCTTGGGTCGGGGCCCCCGCGGGCTCGGGGCAGGGGCTCACCTGTCGCACCCACATACATCCCGGCTGGACTCGGGGCGTCACCGCCGCGGACCGTGCTTTGGGCCATGACCAGGTAAGGAGGGCCTGGGGAGGAGAGGCCGGTGCCTGGGCGCCGAGACAAGTTCGGCCGGCCCCCAAGGGGGTCGCCCTAGGACCCCGGCGTCGGATCCGCGGGGGGGTGTGTGGGGGGGAGACGCCGGGACCGCTTCGCTGCTGCGCCCTTGCGGAGCTGCCAGTCGAGCCCTCTGGGCACCGGTGGCAGGGAGGGGCGCCCCTCCTGCCGCCGCGGGGACACGGGGAGGCAGGTGCGGGCTGGGCGTCAATAGGCCAATTCCGCGGGCGAGGGGCCCGGAGCTGCGGTGCGGGCCGGAGTCGCCACCGGCCAGCCTCCCGCAGGACCCAGGGCTGTGTCTGACCGGCACGGACGGCAGCACAGCCTCGCCTTTTCACTTTTCGTTCCTAGAGGTGCGGCGTAGGGAGAGCATGTTTTCACTAATGTTGTCCGGTGTCGGGAATTGCTAAATTTTATCGCGCACTGTAACTTAATTTTTCCAGAAGTATTTAGAAAGCCACGTGTTTTTAAGCCTTTGTCGAGGATGTTATCCTTGTTTTACGTTTTTCGTGAAAAACTGGCATTGAGTCCTGTCGTCTTATAAAGGGAAGAACTTGAAACTAGTGGGACTGAATGTTCATCTTGTCATTTGTTCAAGAGTATCTGATGTTCGATTTATTGTGTTTTCTGTGACATTTGATTTAGACTTCTAGGAGAAACGTTTTAGTTTTTTCCAGTAATAAAGCCAGGAGTAAGAAATGGTGTAAGATACGGCATCTGGTAAAAATGTGGTATTTTCAGCAACGTTAAATGGTTAGTGATTTGAGGGAGCCAGGAGGGTTTAATTGCTTAGGATCTATCCGTTATTTCAACTGCTTGGTCGTTTTTTCTTCTGCTTATTTAAGTCCGGCTACTACTCTGTGTCTTAGAGAATCCACTTTACATCATTTATAAGAATTGGCTCCCAAGAAAAATCTTTTACGAGAATCGTTAATGCTTAGAGATCCCTGACAACTTCGCGTAGGCTGGTTTATCGTTCGTGATAGCTTTCCATCAGTAGCCATAAGTGGCTAGGAGGGTAAATTGAGTTGGGGAGGGGGATGGGGAAATTGGTCAACTTTGCAGTTACTCCTGAGTTGAGTCTCAAAAGTGTGGTTTCACAACCGAGTTCAATGTTGCGAATTCCCAGATCAGAGACAGTGGAGTGAAATGAAATGCTTGTTAGTAAAGATGGAGTTTGAATTTTGTTAGTTTCTCTGTTCATCCTATTACTGTGTCTGTATTGAAATCATTGCTGAGGTTTTGTACTCTAATACCCCAGATAATTCCCTCCCCCCTCCCCCCCGATATCTTAAGAAAATAGGACGTGTGTATAAAATAAATACCACAAATACTGCTGGGGGGGGGGTCATCCAAAAGTTTTAACAGTGAAAAAAGTTTAAAAAAGGTAAATATTTTTTTCTACTCAAGGGAGCATTTAACAAAATTTATAGTTTAAAAGAAGTTTTGGAAAATCAGTATATTGTGTCTAGTCAGTAGCAGTTTGGTAGCACAAAGTGCAGCAGTTCTTTGCACCATCTTCTCAACTTTGCATCTTTTATTACTTTTCACTCAAATGTTTAGGTATAATTGAAAACCAGATCTATGCCTTTGCTTGTATCCAAATTATATTTTTTTATTGGAGTATAGTTGACACAATGTTACATTAGTTTCTGGTGTACAACATAGTGACTTGTGCAAGTTACATTTTATATAAGCTTTTTTAGAGACTATTTCATGTATTCATATTAATAACTAGAAAAGGCTTTGGAGGGAGGACTCCTTCACTTCCAGCACTCTTAATTTCCCATTCATCCCTTTCTTTTTTACCTCGTGCTTTAGAATTAGAGATGGTTGTTGCTCAGTGTTTTCCGAATGAATAAATTAAAATAAAAATTAACTTCTTAGTCAATACTGCTTTACCGTAGGTCTACTCAAATGGGGGTATTTTGTGGTGTGACCCTTAATCTCGTAGGCTAATAAATAATAAAAATTCAGTATCTGATATTTTTGTTTAAGAAAGTTAAGGACAAATGACAAGCTCCTTTGTTTAAGCAATAAACATTGAGTGCCTGTTATTGATCAAGCATTGGGTTTTCAAATGTGAAGATCTAATTGGTACCATTCCTTGGTAAATTTTCAAAATTTAATGATCTTACTGCCTACAGCTGATAATTGAAAATAATGAAACCTTTTCTGTGATTAACAGATATGATTGGTGATTACAACATCCTTGTATAAGTTAATTCTTGTCAACTCCTTGGGATTTGAAGAGAAAATGCCTGGTGTCATACCTAGTGAAAGTAATGGGCTTTCAAAAGGTAGCCCATCCAAAAAAAATAGACTTTCCTTGAAGTTTTTTCAGAAAAAGGAAACTAAGAGAGCCTTGGATTTCACAGATTCTCAAGAAAATGAAGAAAAGGCTGCTGAATATAGAGGATCTGAAATGTATGTATCTTAAGTATATTTCGGTACTTTTAAAATTCCGTATCAGTGAAGAAGCAGTGAACTTTGATACCTCCATTCTGATCTGATAGTCTATGGAGGCAAAAACACACAGCAGTGAGACAAACCTAGCAGTGTATAGTAGAAACAGCAAAACTGTAAATAATCGTCAAAAAAAGGGGAGGGCGGGGGGGGGCGCCTGGGTGGCTCAGTCGGTTAGGCATCCGACTTCGGCTCAGGTCATGATCTCACAGTGCATGGTGCATAGTGCACGAGTTCGAGCCCCATGTGTCGGGCTCTGTGCTGACCGCTCAGAGCCTGGAGCCTGCTTTGGATGCTGTGTCTCCCTCTCTCTCTGCTCCTTCCCCATTCATGCTCTGTCTCTCAAAAATAAATGTTAAAAAATTTAGAAACCACAAAACTGGCTGGCTCAGCACAGGATCACATCCATAATGTTAACCTGTTTACATTGATGGTCAGCCAGTTAGATTGACTTGGAGAAATATTTATTGGCTAAAATTATTTTTAAATTTAAACTTATTTGTAATGTAATGCATTCTGTGTAAGGGTAAAGAAATAACGTGATTTTGGGTGTTTTTTTTTTTTTTGGTTCAGAAGACTTGACAACCTAGTGTATGAATTATCAAACCTATTGGTATGTAGTTGCCAGTAAGATAAAAATAAATCTTTTGGTGCAAATCCTTTAGTGATTGAAATCTGAACAAAATGGAATACTTACATATAGTTGTTGTAATTAGAGTCTATACTAGCTCACTTTTCAACACATAGGTACACTGCTATATGACTAAAATGGGTTTGGTCCCATGTGTAATTTTCTAATATTTCCCAGTAATCTGTTTAGGAGATGTGAACCTTATGTGTACCAGCATTCATGCCTATAAACACTTTGAGGTGCCAGGGTAGTAGCTAGCTGCTATAAAATAAAAATTCTGTGAGGACCTACTATTTGTTAAAATAAGGTAAAAGAATAACTTGAACAATTCGTTTTAAAGTGAAGGACAACTGTGTAATTCTCTTTATCTACTCTTTCCTTTTACCAGAACCTGACCTCTTAGGTGGTGCATCCTCTCCTAGATATTGTCATAGTTTATTTCCAGGTTTCTGTTCAGAGTTAGACTGCTTTTAAAAATTATGTAGGTTTAACTCATCACAGTACCAGTCCCTCAATTTTCTACTCTCTAAAATGGGATTAATAGCTCAGGATGGAATTGAGGCTTGTTGTGTATAATGGTTTTAAAGTGTTTATAAAACTTTTATTCTGAGTATGTAGCAATTTTTGCACCTGTATAAATTTCTTAGAAAAGTGTCACCTGAATAAAATCCATATCTCAGTTCATACAATTTTTGGGAAAAGACTATATCTAAGGAAGTGTTCGTTCCACTCTGTTTCTTTAAGATACTATACTTCATAATACCTCTCTCTGCTTATATTTTGTAGTGATCAAGTTGTTCCTGCAGCACAGTCCTCACCTATAAACTGTGAGAAGAGAGAAAACTTGTTACCATTTGTGGGACTGAATAATCTCGGCAATACTTGTTATCTTAACAGTATACTTCAGGTAAGTTGAGGATTTTGCTATATAATAAAGCTTTAGTAGGCAAAGCATGATGTAACATTTAATGTTTGAGAATTTCAGAGTGGAGTATTTTAATTGTCCATATGGTCTTTGCCTTTGACTGTAAATGAACTAGAATGGACTAAAGTAATGATTCTAAATTGCATGTTACCAGCTTCCTTTGGGGTAAGAGAAAGTAATAAATAAAATTGGGCTAGCAAAATTGAATTGACATTGTTTAACTGGAAGATGACAAATCCTTGGTTTTCCTGCCTTATTCCTAGTACTATGGTGATGTGTATTTTAACCTTTGGAACTCTGTTTTATATTGTACTCCTAGAACCCAACGTCCTAGCAATATGTGCCCAGGCTCACTGCTTTGCTGCCAGTGAGGGAAGACAGTGAGCTACTATGATGAAATATAAAACAATTTTTGACACAGTATTAATTTCAGAATTTTAACTAATGCACATTTAAAAATGCACTACAGGGGTGCCTGGGTGGCTCAGTCGGTTGTCTGACTTTGGCTCAGGTCATGATCTTGCGGTTCTTGAGTTCAAGCCCCACGTCGGGGTCTGTGCTGACAGCTCAGATTCTGTGTTTCCTTCTGTCCCTCCTTCCCCTTTTCGCACGCTCTCTCTCAAATAAAAATTTTGAAAAAATTTTTAAAATGCTCTACAAAAAACATAGTACTTTAATGGTTTTAGTTACATTGTTGTTCAGTAAACACTCAGACAGTCTTACTTTTTATAGGTATTATATTTTTGTCCTGGTTTTAAATCTGGAGTGAAGCACTTATTTAACATTATTTCAAGGAAGAAAGAAGCCCTGAAAGATGAAGCCAATCAAAAAGATAAGGTAAAAATAAAAGAACAGAAAATATATAAAAAGTAAAGTAATGGAAATTAACTTGCTTAGAAATTAAAAAGTAATAGAAACACAGGATTTGGGAGGAGGATAACAGACTAGTTCTCTGAAATGGAATTTCTTAGTATCCTGTGTTTTTAAGAAAGGCAATTTTTCCATTCTTGTAGGTTAGCTAACTAGGTTATCATCTTTTACAGTGTCTTCTCTTGCCCTCTAATTTATTGCTTACCAATAAACATTGTATATCACAGTCACAGTTTATCATGCCCTTGTATCTCCTGTTATTTATATATTGTGTTTTCAAATTCACTCACAACCTTTGATTTACACAGTCCGAAAACCATTATCTTCCCTGTAATTGAAAATAATCAAAAGCTCAAAATTGTTTAAAGTTTGTATACCTCTATAGAATTAGTGTTAGAATGAAATTAAATTTAGCAAAGCTAGTATTGTCTAGTGAAACACAAGAAAAGGGGAAGGTACTTAATTTGTTCATAAATAAAAATAATGGTTTGTGTGTTTCTTTCTTCACAGGGAAATTGTAAAGAAGATTCTTTGGCAAGTTATGAACTCATATGCAGTTTACAGTCCTTGATCATTTCAGTTGAACAGCTTCAGGCTAGCTTTCTCTTAAATCCAGAGAAATACACTGATGAACTTGCTACTCAGCCAAGGCGACTGCTTAACACACTCAGGTATTGTGCCTATAATTTTAGGATTCCAACTTAGTAGCTTACTGCTTTCTTTGGGGGAGAGTGATATGGGAACAAATAGGGGGAGTGAAGAGCCAGGAAAATAGAAACTACAGATCCTATACTCACTGGTATCCCAGAGGCTCTGGAAATTAGAAATCTTTTTGTAAGTTTGGTACTAAATTCATTAGATGTGAATTGGTATGAGGCTATTAATAGTCTTTGTTCATTTTTATTTATAATGTGAATACTCACACATTTTTAAATAGGAATAGTAATATGTTTAATTATGGGATACTGCTCCTTGGGTTAAAATAAATTTATTACATGCCATATGTATTTTTTTAATTTGAAAATTAGTGAATTCTCAGATTTGGTCCTAAGAGATTTCAGATTAGGAATTGTAGGTTTTTAGTCAAAATATATTATGCATAAGAACTATAAATACCAAATATTCCAGTTTTGTTGTATGTGTTTGCGTAACTATTAGTTCACTGGATTAGATTTTTTTTTGTATTGTCTTAAATGAAACATTATCCAATATATAAATAGCCTTACCTAATGTTACAGGGTAAATCTTAAAACTAAATAACTTTTTAAAGAATAGACCTAGGTGAGGGGTGCCTGGCTTAGTTGGTAGAGCACGTGACTCGATCTCAGAGTTGTAAGTTCAAGCCCCACATTGGGTGTAGAGATTACGTAACAGTAAAAAAAAAAAAAAAAAAATAGACCTAGGTGTAATTGTTATACGTTTGTTAATGGGCAGTATAGCATGGTGGCCAACAGCAGGTTTGAGTCCTGGCTTTGCATCTCTTTGACCTTGGGCAAGCTACCTTATCTGTAAAATCATGGTGATACAGTACTTACCTTATAGGGTTATTGTGAGAATTATGTTCTACATCTAAAATAAAAAGCATCTTGAATAAACCCTGGTACATGGTAGACTATACAAATACTAGCTGTTACTAGTATTTGTGATAATGAATATGAGGTAAAATTTGTTTTTATTTTTAATTACAAGTTTAGGTAAGAAGTTTCAAATTAGTTGAATAAATGTTTTCAGGTTTTTAAAATAATTTGATACCCCTGTAAATGAATTAATTTCTCTATAGAAAGGATGTGTTTTTTATATTCTATCTTGAAAACTAGAATAGATGAAATGGAAATTTTTATTTATAGGGAACTCAACCCTATGTATGAAGGATATCTACAGCATGATGCACAGGAAGTATTACAGTGTATTTTGGGAAACATTCAAGAAACATGCCAACTCCTAAAAAAAGAAGAAGTAAAAAATGTGGTAGAGTTATCTGCTAAGGTAGAAGAAAAACCTCATCAGAAGGAGGAAATGAGTGGTATTAACACCACAGAGATGGACAGTATGAGGCATTCTGAAGACTATAAAGAAAAACTCACAAAAGGAAATGGGAAAAGAAAAAATGACATTGAATTTGGTAACATAAAGAAAAAAATTAAAGCCTCTAAGGAACACCAGTCACTGGAAGAGAACCAGAGACAAACCAGATCAAAAAGGAAAGCTACAGGTGATACATTAGAGATTCCTTCTAAAATAATCCCCAAGTATGTTTCTGAAAATGAAAGTTCAAGACCCTCACAAAAGAAATCAAGAGTTAAAATAAATTGGTTAAAGCCTGCAACTAAGCAACCCAGCATTCTTTCTAAATTCTGTAGTCTGGGGAAAATAACAACAAACCAGGGATCCAAAGGACAGTCGAAAGAAAATGAATATGATCTTGAAGAGGACTTGGGGAAGTGTGAAAATGAAAGCACAACTAATGGTTGTGAACTTGAATCTCCAGGGAATAATGTTAAGTCCGTTAATGTTAATGAAGTTAAGCCCATAAACAAAGGTCAGTATAATTTATTCTTAGACATTGATAGGTAGGATTAACAGCTGCAGAACTGTGCAAGATAAATGTGGTTCAAGTTGTAAGAAAATTTTAACACTGAACTGTGTGGTGTTTTAACCACTGTGCTCAGATGTGTGTGTATAAATCTCACTAATCTTAAGGTAATGTTAATTTATGGTTTATAAACGAGGGGAATTCCATACATTTTAATGGAAAGAGAATTATTTTACCCCCTCTGTAGTACTAGACAATAAACTCATGAAAGAAATTGCATTTAATGAAATACAATTTTAGAGAACTAAGTAGTTCTACTGTAGTTGAACTGGATAGCTACCTAATTGTGTCCAACTCTCAGGGAAAATGTGTAGTATTGATGTGGTTAATGGTTTTTACCAAAAGTGTCGTACTTATTTTGGGGTTGTTTCTATAGGAGTTTCTTTGGGAAGGGACTTAAGGTGACAAAATTGTGACTTTCTTTTTTAGAGACCACAGTAATTCATCTTCAAAACGATCTTTACAGGGAATTTATGTATCATGAATAAGACACCTTTTAATGTTAATAAGCAAGTTTAGATCTAAAAGTCAGCTTTTTATTCATGATACACTTGAAACAATATTGGTTGTTTGGGCTACGCTGAGCTGAAAATTTTTCCTATTTTTGTTTTAGGTGCAGAGCAAATTGGTTTTGAGCTAGTAGAGAAATTATTTCAAGGTCAGCTGGTATTAAGGACTCGTTGCTTAGAATGTGAAAGTTTAACAGAAAGAAGAGAAGATTTTCAGGACATCAGTGTGCCAGTACAAGAAGATGAGCTTTCCAAAGTAGAGGAGAGTTCTGAAAGTAAGCAAAATTGGAGTCTTGTATGGATGATGGAATAAGTAGTTTTCTTCAACAAAACACAGTCTAATAAGAGCTTGTATAATTACCGGGAAAAAAAATAGTGTCTCTGGTATAATAAAATCTTTCTGCTCATATAGATTCACTTGTTAATAATTAACATTTAGAAGATTATGGTATCTTTATTTTGATGTGTAGAGTATGTTATAATGGGAAGTGAAATGCTTTATTAAGTTTTAGGTATCTCAGCCTTAGAGCTACAGAGGATATTTTTGTTCACAATATTTGAGCCAGTGTTTTGTCTAGTATAAAAGGACAAGAAGTAGGGAAACGTTATGGGAAGTGATCATGAGACTGGCTTGTTCAGATATCGGAAGGTAGCCATTAAAGTGTAAACTAAAAAGTCTGTCTTAACATTGAATCAGAGACTAGGTTATCATTTTGCTGGCCCTGTCACCTAAATACTTTGTACTTGGCCAGCCAAGTATAAATATTTAAAAGATATGTGTCCTGTTGAGGATGATAAACTTAAGTTTCTGAAACTAAAATGTCTTTATTGTTTGGGAAGGATTAGTCAAATGAAATGGCATGCTAATTTTGAACATGGAACTTGTTTAATTTTTACATGTCTGAGAGGTTTTTCATTTGTGAGTGAAAGGATTCTCTTATGTAGTTTCTCCAGAGCCAAAAACAGAAATGAAGACCCTGAGATGGGCAATTTCACAGTTTGCTTCAGTGGAGAGGATTGTAGGAGAAGATAAATATTTCTGTGAAAATTGCCATCATTATACTGAAGCCGAACGAAGTCTTTTGTTTGACAAAATGCCTGAAGTTATAACTATTCATTTGAAGTGCTTTGCTGCTAGTGGCTTGGAGTGAGTATTATAAATAAAAGCTATATGAAAAAAAATGAGCTGCTATAAGTTTTGTTCAAAATACTATAATAGTAACAAAATAGTGTAATAGCATAATATAAAGATAACCTTAGAAAAGTTTGTTACTAAGTTTACTTGTAAAAATGCATCAATATAAATCCTTTTGGTATGAATACATAGTCTAGGGTTCTTCCCACATCTTTTAATCTTCGTTCCTTACTAGATACAGTTTCAAGTTGAAGTGATTAAAGCAGGAAACAGATCTTGTATACATCAAGGTTTTTTGAGGGGTGAAAAAGGCAAAATTATATTTAAGGTAAGCCAAGAATCAAACTAGTCTTTGAAGAATTTTGATTCTTCTGTTGAAAATTCAAGTATCTTTATGACATGTATACATGTCATTGTAGATTTTATTCCGTCCCGTATTAATGAATTGTTCGAAGTTAGCACGGGAGCCTCCAGTAGCTCTCTACACACTTTATTATTACAGAAGAAGACATACAGTGTTTTCTTTCAGTGGATTTTTTCTTTGCTGTTTATTTTTGTTCCCCAAATCTTGGTAGAGATGGCTGTCACATTAAAATTACTCACTAAAGGATTTTGAAGTTAAATGGCATTTAAAACACTGGCTTTCTCATTGTACAAAATTAGGAAAGTTAAAGGGGCACCTTGGTGGCCCAGTCGGTTAAGTTATGCATCCGACTCTTGATTTTGGCTCAGGTCATGAGCTCACAGTTTGTGAGTTTGAGCCCCATGTTGACAGGGAATCTGTCTCCCTCTCTCTCTGCCCCTCCCTCTGGTGCTATCTCATAAATAAACATTAACTTTTAAAAAATTAGGAAAGTAAATAAAAGGGAGCATGCCATATGTTCTTCATAGAAACTGCTGAATATTAGCACTTATTTCAGTATTTCTTGTGTGCACTAAACATTAAGGATTCATTCAGACTTCTACTTGGTTTCACATTTGGATGTAAAACTGAATGTGTAAAGTGGAATTGCAGAAAACTTTTTTTTTTTTCCTTCCAAAGGTTTGATTGCTATGGTGGTGGACTTTCCAAGATCAACACTCCTTTACTGACACCTCTTAAACTGTCACTAGAAGAATGGAGCACAAAGCCAACCAACGACAGCTATGGGTTATTTGCAGTTGTGATGCACAGTGGCATTACCATCAGTAGTGGGCATTACACTGCTTCTGTTAAAGTCACTGACCTTAACAGTTTAGAACTAGATAAGGGAAATTTTGTGATTGACCAAATGTGTGAAATAGGTAAACCAGAACCATTGAATGAGGAGGAAGCAAGGGATGTGGTTGAAAATTATGATGAAGAAATGTCAATTAGAGTCAGTGGAAATACACAGCCAAGCAAAGTTCTGAACAAAAAAAGTGTAGAAGCTATTGGACTTCTTGGAGGACAAAAGAGCAAAGCAGATTATGAGCTGTACAACAAAGCATCTAATCCTGATAAAGTTGCCAATACAGCATTTGCTGAAAACAGAAATTCTGAGACTAACAGTACTAATGGGACTCATGAAGTTGATACAAACAAGGAATCCAGTGACCAAACAGGCCTTAACTTTAGTGGATTTGAGAACAAAATTTCATATGTAGTGCAAAGTTTAAAGGAGTATGAGGGAAAGTGGTTACTTTTTGATGATTCTGAAGTGAAAGTTACTGAAGAGAAGGACTTTCTGAATTCTCTTTCTCCTTCTACATCTCCTACATCTACTCCTTACTTGCTATTTTATAAGAAATTATAGAGTATTTTCCTTATGTATATATTAAACAGACCTGGACAAAAGCTGGTAAAGTTGATTACATCAAAGAGTCTAGCTTATCTTTTGAAGCTATTGGATATTATTGGTCTCTCTAAAGTTTTTATATAAATAGTGAAATTTGAATTACTGAAAACCATGTTAATTTTTAGAATTCATTTCCCATAGTAGAGACTAGTGATGCATTAGCTTCTGGGAACAACTTGTATACGTTCTTAATTGAATTATCCAAATGGAAGCATTTAAACACTTTTGAATTCACATCTATCTTTTGTGTTTGCTTTTTAAAATAAAGTGCTTGTATTTGTATCTCCATATTTTGGAGTAATTATCTATATGATGTTTATAGGTCCTGTGGGTTTCCAGCTAAGAAGAAGAATCTCATTTCAGTACCTTTAGTTTTTTAAGTCATGAAGCCAGATCTTTAATGGGCTGTATTTAGAGGCACAAAGTCTGGAATATGTGTGTATTCACAGTAGTGTACATTTTGTGCCTTGAATCACTTTGAAAAGTGTCTCAGAAAACCTGGACAGCCAATCCCCCTTCTATCTTGAGAAGAATTTTATATGTATTTATGAAAATGATTCTGTATTCTAGTAAATCTTTTTGGGCATGGACTAATTTGTATCTCTTCATAGTCATATTCTGCACGATCTGTATATAGTATATCAAATTTAGAGGTGTGTGACCTTAAATTTAACTTTTTTTAAAAACTGGGAGGTCAATAAAATTTAAACTGCTTAACAACTACATGTACAACTGCTCATATTTGTTTTGCATATTTTTTGCTATAATATAGTGGCGTTCTCTTGAGAATATGTATAATATATGTGTATATATACACACATACCTAGAAGAGAATAAACATGCATAATTACCTTTAATAGTTGGAGGTGAAGAGATTTTTCAAATAGGAGAAACTTAGTCCATCCAAGTTGTCATACTTAAAAGAGGTTTACAGTAAAAATTGTTGCATTCTTGGTTGCCCTTTAAAGTAGACATACTTTATGGAATCCGTAAGATGAGGCTTTGGGCACACACAAAAATGTGGTTAAATTTTCATTTTAAATGTATATTAAATTGGCAAATGATCAGTTACCTTATGACTTGCTAAGACATTAAAAACCATTCTAAAAAATACACAAATACTATTAGAATAACACTTTGATACCCCCATTTCAAGTACCAATAAATTAGTCACAGTTAAATCATGTCTCAACATTCTTCCACAAGATGGTGTGTTACAAAAAGTCATGGTTCTCCCCTCACTCTACATTCAGAATCACTAATGGAACTTTTTAAAAGAAACAGCCCTGAACACTACTCCTAAGCTTCTGATAGAGTAGTTCTAGGACAGAGCCTGGGCCTCTCACACTCCAGAGACAGTTAATGTTAAGAACTACTGGTACGAGTTCTTGATATGAGAACGTTGTATTTTAAGAAAACTGAAGTATATGGAAGGTTGGGATGTGTTCAGTGTCGTATCAGTGTTCTCGGAGGAAGTCTCTTCTTCAATCAGAAAATAGTGTTGCATGACAGTTAAATCATAGGAATTTTAGGGTTCTTGATACTGTCACTGAGATTCATGTGAAACACTTTAAACTCTTCCATAATATAACTTAATGAGAAATGACCTACAGGTTATTTAATATTCTTTGCCATATGTATACCTCCCCCGTCCCTTGCCCTAAAGATGAGAGTATTTGTTACCTTAGTTTTAACGAATTTCCATTCTTGACTCCTGGGCTTTACTTATTGTGCATGTGGATCCTCTGTCCTCAAATGTATTTCTGAGGTTATGCCTTTCTGACTTCTTTAGTTCACAACCCTTTTGGTCCAACACTGTTGACTCATCTGAAAAATCTTTTTGTGATTCAGGCTTTGAATTGGTGTAGACAAGATGAATGTGACATAACATTGCCAGTTATAAAGGTAAACTGGAGAAAGGATGTCAACCATCTCCTATGCTCTCAGGAGAAGTAGACATTTTTTGTGCTCTTGTTTCAACGTCAACTAAAGAATAAAGGCACTGTATTTGATCAGTTTTTAAGTGATTCGTGTCAATGGTCTATGGATCAAAGGGATAGATTTAAAATGTCTTTCTGTAAGATATATAACGACACAAAGAAAAACACATTGTTCAAAACACTCCTCAGAAAATCATTAATCGGTAGTTTCTTGGATAAACCTGGCAAGTAATTGAAAATAAATATTCTCCAAAAAAATTTTTGCCTTAGTTTTTCATGTCCTATATTTTAAATTAGTTCTTAATTTAACTAAAACTGCTAATTTTACTTTTTACATATACTTTGTAAAATCTATACAAGTGTTAAAAAATATAACTTCTCATTCATCTGGTAGATTAAAATCAAACACTAGCTCTCTGTCATTTTTATGGTGATCTAAGACAGCTTTAAAGCAGATTTCTGACTTACCAGTATAGCTCACTAAACTCATGAAAAGACCAGCTTGTTTATCTGAAACACAGGAATCTCCCATGTTAATTGCTGAGAGTCATGAAGTGCATACTTCTATCAGATTGAGGATTAAAGATTTACTGTCACCGGTAGCAGCTATCCCAGTTTTTAATCATTATTTATAGACAAAAGTTTCATCAGAGAAACTTATTTCTGCAATTTGTTCTAAATCCCTTTTTTGAGTATCTAAATGGAAAATAACTTAGAAACCAGTTTTAAAATTTCACAAACCACTTATCAATATGTGTCTCTACCCATCCATTTATTTAACTTGGGGCTCTTTGGCCTATAAAAAAAGGTCAATTTCATTTCATTTTTACTTTGCTAGTTTTGGAACAAGTTCTTGTATCAACTCAAGATTCTCTGCTTTTGTCAACAAAAATTTTTGAAGTCTCAGTAAAATTAGTGTAAACGTTCACATATTTAATAGTACCTTTAAAATAAGCATTACTACATTTAAAATGGTTCCAAAATGAATCTATAAATGGTAATATAAATTAAAAAATACAAACTTAAAGTAAATAAATTTAACATTAGCTATGGTATAAATAATAGTAAATGTATAGTGAGTCATTACTTTTGAGTCTTTAAAAAAAGATAACAGCATATTACCAGAACATGAGAAACCATGGCCATGATTCTCAAACTTCAGTGATCTACATTTGATAATGTTTTGGCCACTGCATTCTTCAATGAGTAGTAAATTAATGCTAGAATTTCCAAGTCCCAAGTCTTGTCTTTCAGTAGATCTTAACTTCTTTCCACACTCAATGTTGAATACATGGCTCTTTTCAAATGAGTAAGACAAGTGCATTTATTTCAAAGATCCATTTTGCGCAGGCTCATCCGACTGAAGGAATCTCTGGAGAGAAAAATGAAAGGATACAAGTAAACGATTTTAGTATATTCCTTTAAAATATGCTTTACGGTACTTCTTTCTGCCAGAGTTACCTCAAAGTTTTATCATCCAAAACTTAAGAATGTTTTTTTTGGCCAAGGTTTTTGTTTTGTTTTGTTTTGTTTTAATGTTATTTTTGAGAGAGACAGCACAAGTGAGGGAGGGAGAGAGAGAGAAACACACAGAATCCGAAGCAGTCTCCAGGCTTCGAGCTGTCAGCCCCCTGTGGGGTTCCAGCCCACCAACCCTAAGACCTGAGCCGAAGTCAGACACTTAACTGACTGAGCCATCCAGGTGCCCTTGTCATCAAAGTTAACTTTCAAGTTATGGGTTCATCCTATACATTTCTGCTTTATATATTCTAATTTATAAACACTGCTACAAAGTATATTACAGTAACCACTTTGCCAAATCCACTGATCTTTATTCGTTTTTCCAATAAGTGTATTAGATATTGTGATAAGACAGGAACTAATGGGAGAGATTTCAGAAAAAGATTTGGGATTATTAAAAGGAAAAAAGGGCAGGTGTTTCTTATTTAAAATGTTAAATTCCAAGAATTCAGTGGTTCTTAAACTTCTGGGTTTTAGGTCTTTACACTTAAAAATCGAGGGTTGTTTATGTGGGTTCTAAATTGATATTTACCATATTAGAAATTAAAATTAAGAAAATTTTAAATTATTACTTTACAAGATAACCCATTACATGTTACTATAAATAGCATTGTTTATTAAAAATAACGTAAGAATGTTAGAAGAATGGCATTCTTCTAATGTCTGGCTTATTAAAAGGCTAGATTTTCATATCTGCTTCTGCATTCAATCTTTTACAATATCACATTGCATGTAGTCTCTGGAAAACTCCACTATACTCATGAAAGAATGAGAGTGAAAAAAGTATTTGTTACTAATATGAAATTAGTTTTGATTTAGGAACCTCAAAGCATCTCAGGAACCCATCCCCTTCTTTGTGTTCTAGATCACACTTTGGGAACCACTATCTTAATATCTTTTAAGCCTACTGCACAATAATGTTCCAGATTCTGTTAATCAGCAAAATAAATTCAAGTTCCATGGAAATGCTATTTTCTAAGTTTTGAAGAAATTAAGAGTGAAGAGAATATTCTTCAATACCTCTTAATGTATTTTATCTGAAACTGGTTTCTTTTGTTTATCCTTCCTGCCATCAGGGTTTACCCTGAGGCTTATGATCTCCATGAAAGAAGAGGGCAGGTACAAAAAGATCATGTTCAGCTTTGAATCTCAAAGCTTGGTTGTTTGGTTCTGTGGAAAATAGCAGTCTTGAAAGCTAGACACTGCTCACCACATCAGCATCCCCAAAAAGTGCCCCCCCCCCCCAATGCAAAACTGCCTGCAAACATTTAAAAAAGCTTGGGGGACTGACTATAATAGATGGCAGAGGAAGGCAAAACTCAGGATTATGGTGTGAAGGGGAAAGCTCCTTCAGATAGAAAGGACACAATGTTTCCACTGAAATGGGCTACAGATCTGAAGAAATCAAGACTAGCCTTAGCAAATGGCATGACTATGTGAGGGACCCAGCACCCTCTTCCCAGGACCTTAGACCGAGGAGTTTAAGAATAGTTGACGTGGGTCGAGGCAACAAGAAGGCAACAATTCCAAAAAGATGGGGGCTGGGGGCTGGGGGGAGCACAAAGTAAAGGGGACTGGTGTTGCTTCCCACTAAGAATTTCAAGAGGAAACAGATCAGTATAAGATGGTGGATGCAAAATATATTTTGCCAGAGATAGGATTTTAAGAAGGCCCGCTTTGGATTCTCTGTCCCCCATCCCCTCCCCGGCCCTCCCACGCTTTCTTTCTCTTTCTCTTTCTCTCTCTCTCTCTCTCTCTCTCTCTCTCTCTCTCTCAAATAAATAAAAACTTTAAAAAGACACCCCCCTCCCACCTCACCCCCCCCCCACCCCCCCCCCCACCCCCCCCCCGCCATCTTCCTCTGTTATTGTAGAGCTACAACAATGCTCCATGTCAGGGACATGACATGCAGGCACTTAGTAGACATTCTTTGATTTTTTTTTTTCCCAGAGGTCTAGATGTAAAAATATATTAGATCAATGAAGAACAGGGACAAATTCCCAGATGATCAAATAGCTAGTTTGACTTAGCTGTATATATTTATACCAAAACATTGTTTTCACATAAGCAAGTTCAGAGGCCTTCCAGATATTAATTTATTAACTAAGTACAGTTTAAGAGCTTTACTGTTATCAGTTCAAAAAAAAGGGTGGTCAAGTACTGATGCCACAATAATTCAATGGTTGTATGTATATTTGGATTTCAAAAGGCAAAACAAGGGCAGTTAACATGCCATGTCCAGAATTCAGGTGCTAAAAAAGTAAAATGTTAAAGCACTACATGCCTAAAATTTAATTTCCATTAACAACCTCTTAAAGGTAGGTATTATTTTATTTGTCACAATTTGTGGAGAAAAATACTGAAACCCTCTCAATATTCCATGGGGTCACCTGTTTTAAAGATAATTTTTTAAATTTATTTTTGAGAGAGAGAGAGCATGAGCAGGTGAGGGCAGAGACAGAGAGACAGAACCTGAAGTAGGCTCCAGGCTCTGAACTGTCAGCACAGAGCCTGACACGGGGCTCGAACTCATGAACCATGAGATCATGACCTGAGCTGAAGTCAGATGCTTAACCAACTGAGCCACCCAGGTGCCCCAGGTCACCAGTTCTAATATAACCTAGAAGAACATACTGTTTACTATTTACTGTTAGGGCTGAGGAAAATTAATTACCCAGTTCCTGGCACATTCTACTTAATTCTCCCATAAAAATAACAAAGTGTAACAGGACTTTAAAAGAAATAGTCTTAGGAGGTCAGACTTAGATGTTGTATCTTAGTTAGTATGTGTGCCTAACACAACTTTATTATTCTCAAATTACAGAACTGACTTCTATTATGAGGGTTATTCACAATAGGCTACTTTAACTTGTTAGGTCTCAAGAGACAATATCTGAAACCATGTAATAAAGTTACACTAATTCATTATTATTAAAACAATTCAAGCAGATTTCATTTTCCTGAAGATATCCAAAATAATAGAAAATAAATAAGCATACCTGTGGCAGGTGACAGGTAATACTGCCTTGTATAACTGAGGGATCTTTCGGTTTATCAGAGGCTGTAAGGCCTCTTTAAGGCGATGATAGTTTCTCTCCAGTTCCCTTTGATACTCCTTTTGATCTGGCCCAATTAAGCTCTTATTTTTTCTTAATGCATCCTCACACCTAGGAAAAACAGTGTGTTATCAAAAGATTTCTTCTGGCATAGTTTGAGGGCTTGATGCTATTATACATATTCGCCATGATGAGGTCAGTTTTTCAGTTGAATATTAAATATCCTCTCTTGCTTTGGGTTTAAGGCAGGAAACAGATGATCAACTAGAGTTCTTTTTTTTTTCTTACCATTTTATTTATTTTTTTAAGTCACATCCAAATTAGCATACAGTGCAACAATGATTTTAGGAGTATCAACGTGAGTTCTTTTAAACTCTACCAGTTTTCATTTAATTGAAAATTATATATGTCTTAATGTTAAATCTTAAGTCATTTTTCTCCACATCACCGCTAGACTAAAAGCTCTTTAAGGGATTCAACCCCCCTCATTTATGTAGCAACAATGGCTTCTGGCACCGTGGTTTGACAGTATTCAAATAACTTTCTTAAATGAGTAGTTCTTGATAATAATCCTTTGTCCAGTTTATTTTAGATATTTAAGAAAACGTATCTGGACCCTAACATATCAATATAGTAGGATGTTAAACAATGTACACATATCAATACTGGCAGAATTGTAGGTAAGTGATGTTTCAGAGGAGAATGTGTAGCTTCAAATGCTTATATATATTTTTTTAAAAGGCTAAAAGGAAAGAGTTAAGAAACTCGAAAAAAAACAAACAAACAAACAACAAACCCAGAACAAACTCAAAGTCAACTCACAATCCGCCCACACAGAAAACAACCTGCAAATTCTACTAAACATCCTAAGGATAGATATTTCCACTGTAACAATTATTCTACAGTAGAGAGGGGGAAAAGACATATTTCTGAGAAGAGTTTCCAACTCCCGTTTCAAGGCTGGAATATCAAAACCTAATTGGGACTCTAAAGGAAAAAGTGTAATCTCACCCATAAACACAGCTGCAAAACTCCTGAAGAAGACAACAGAGAACTATTCTTCTAATATGTCACACATCCAAGCTCCCTACACTCCTTTGATAAAAATTTTAAGTTTGTCCTGATGAAAATGCAGCATAACAAATAGGTGGGAACTTCTTTAACCTAAGTATCTACAAAAAAAAAAAAAAACCTGAAGAAAATACTATACTCAATGGTGAACATTCTTTCCTTTTAGATCAGGAACAAGAAAGTGATACTATTCAACATAGTACTGGAGGTCCTAAACATTACTGTGAAAAGGGAAAAAAAGATTCTTTTTAGAATTAACAAGTGAGTTTGGCAATATCCTCATGTAAAACTATATAATTCAACTGCACTCTGTATACCAGCAAACATAATATAATTCTAACGATACCATTCACAAAAGCATAAAAGTGTGAAATACCAAGAAATAAAACAAGATCCAGAAGGCCTCTACAGAAAATTAAAATATTAAGAAAACAAAAGAGAACTATATCATATTTATGGACTGGAAAGAGTCCGGTTATAATAAAGAAGTTCAACTTTGTCAACTTATCTACAGACTCAGATTATTAGTTTGGGGGGGGGAGGGTGGTAGTGGGAATGATAATTTGATTCTCTAATCTACATCAAAAGGAAAAGAGCCAAAAATAGTCCTTGAACAAAAAATGAGAGAAACTGCTCTGCCAGATATCAAAGTTTATTGCAAAGCTGCAGTAATTAAGACAGCATGATACTGGCTCAAAGAGAGAGAAACAAAACTGTGGAAGATAATAAAGTGCACACCAAAATGAGCACCTAATTTATGATAACACCACAAAGCAGGAGAGAAAGGGCAATCTTTGAAATAAGTGGTGCTGTGTCAACTGGGTATCCATATGGAAAAGAAATCTGACCAATTCATGCCATATTTAATAAGTGGTATTGAGAATTATCAATTATTATGGACAAAAATCAAACTAATCCCACCTTGAACCATACTCAAAACTCAACCGCAAGTGGATTTTTTTTTAAAAAGTAAAAAGCCTTTTTTGCTTTCTTCCCCTTTCTTTAACCTATATTGAGTTTTAGAGATCCCATTAAATTGGGTTTTAGAAGTTAATACAGAATACCATGGACTCAGTGGAAATGTAATTTCTTAAGACACAACAAGCAACAGTCATAAGAAAAGGACTGAATGCTTCAGCTACATTAAATTTAAGAACTAATGTTTATTTTTTAAAAAAGGGGGTGCTAAACCCTAAATTCAGAGAAGATATTTGTGATACTTAACAAATGATAAAATATTATATATCCAGATTATATAAATACTCAGAAATCAGTAAGGAAAAGAATCCAATAGGAAAATGGAACATGTAACTTTACAGACAGGAAAGGGAAATAGCTAACAAACACACGACAAGATATTCAACCTCTTTGAAAAAGAGAAGTGCAAATTTAATCCATAATCACATATTATTTCACACTAAATTGGTAAAAGTCAAACTGCCAGACAGTAAGTAGCGGTGAAGTTATATAGCAACAGGAATGCTCAAACGCTACTGGTGAGATTTAATTTTGGCTTACTTTGTTTTTATTTTTTAAGTTGTTAAAAGTTTTTGATTTTAATTCCAGTGTAGTTAACATACAGTGTTCTATTAGTCTCAAGTGTACAACATAGTGATTGGACATAGTCTAAACATTACTCAGTGCTGATCATGGTAAATGTACTGTTTAATCCTCCTCCCCTCTGGTAGCCATCAGTTGGTTCTTTATTATTAAGAGTCTGATTTTTGGTCTGCCTATCTTTTTTTTCCCTTTTGCTCGTTTCTTTTGTTCCTTAAATCCCACATGAGTGAAATCACATGTATTTGTCTTTCTGACTTATTTCACTCGGCATTATATCTCTAGCTCCATTTGTGTTCTAAGTGGCAAGCTTTCTTTTTTACTGCATTGTAAAATACTCCATTGTATGTATACACCATGTCTTGTTTATCCACTTATATCGATGGACACTTGGGCCGCTTCCATAATTTGGCTATTGTGAATAATGCTGCAATAAAAATGTATCTCTTTGAATCAGTGTTTTTGTATCTTCGGGGTAAATATCCAGTAGTGCAATTATTAGACCTTAAGGTAGTTCTACTTTTAACTTTTTGAGGAATCTCCATACTGTTTTCCACAATGGTTGCACCAGTTTGCAGTCCCAGATTGAGCGAGAGTTCCTTTTTTTCCACATCATGGCCAACGCCTTTTTTTTTTTTTTCCATTCTGAAAGGTGTAAAGTGATACCTCATTGTAGTTTTGATTTGCATTTCCCTGATGGTAAGTGATGATGAACATCTTTTCATGTGTCAGTTGGCCATCTGGAGGTCTTCTTTGGTGAAATGTCTGTTTATGTGTTCTGTCCATTTTTAAATTGGATTTGTTTTTTGGGGTACTGACTTTTATTAGCTCTTTATACATTTTAGATACTAACCCTTTATCAGATATGTCACTTGCAAATATCTTCTCCCATTCGTAGGTTGCCTATTAGTTTTTGTTGATTGTCTCCTTCACTGTGCAGAAGCTTTTAATTTTAATGTAGTCCCAGTAGCTTACTTTTGCTTTTATTCCCCTTGCTTCAGGAGACATATGTAGAAAAAAGCTGCTATGACCGATGTCAAAGAAATCACTGCCTGTACTCTCTTCTAGGATTTATATGGTTTCAGGTCTCACATTTAGGCCTTTAGTCCATTTTGAGTTTATTTTTGTGTATGGTGAAAAAAGTGGTCTAGTTTCATTCTTTCACATGTAGCTGTCCAATTATCCCAACACCATTTGTTAAAGAGACTTTCCCATTGCATATCCTTTCCTCCTTTGTCAAAGATTAATCGACCATATAATTGTGAATTTATTCTGGGTTTTCTATTCTGTTCCATTGATCTATGTGTTTACTTTTGTGCCAGTCGCATTCTGTTCTGATTACTAGAGCTTTGTAATATAACTTAAGTCTGGAATTGTGATACCTCCAGTTTTTTCTTTTTCAAGATTGCTTTGACTATTTCAGGTCTTTCATGGTTCCATACAGATTTTAGAATTATTTGTTCTAAAGTTCTGAGGAAAATGCTGTTGGTTGGGGCGCCTGGGTGGCTCAGTCGGTTAGGCGGCCGACTTCAGCTCAGGTCATGATCTTGCGGTCCGTGAGTTCTAGCCCCGCGTCGGGCTCTGTGCTGACAGCTCAGAGCCTGGAGCCTGCTTCAGATTCTGTGTCTCCCTCTCTCTGACCCTCCCCTGTTCATGCTCTGTCTCTCCCTGTCTCAAAAATAAATAAACGTTAAAAAAAAAATTTATAAAAGAAAATGCTGTTGGCAAGGTGCCTGGCTGGCTCAGTTGGAAGAGTGAGCAACTCTTGATCTTGAGATTGTGAGTTCACGTCCTATGCTGGGTATAGAGATTACTTAAATAAAAACACCATAAAAAAGAAAGAAAAACATTGGTATTTTGACAGAGATTGCATTAAATCTGTAGAATGCTTTGGGTAGCAATTTTGTTCTTCCAATCCATGAGCATTCCATCTTTCCATTTCTTTATGTCATCTTCAATTTCTTTCATCACTGTTTTACAGATTTTTAAAAAATGCTTATTTTGAGAGACAGCACACACAAGCAGGGGAGGGGCAGACAGAAAGGAAGAGAGAGAGAATCCCAAGCAGGCCCCGTGCTGCCGGTGGAGAGCCTGATGAGGGGCTTGATCCCATGAACTGTGAGACCAGAGCTGAAATCAAGAGTTGGACACTTAATGGACAGAGACACCCAGTTGCCCCAGTATTTTATAGTTTTCAGAGTACAGGTCTTTCAACTCTTTGGTTTATTCCTAAGTATTTTATTATTTTGGGTGCAACTGTGAATGGGATTGCTTTCTCAATTTCTCTTTCTGCTGCTTCATTATTAATGTATAAAAATGCAAGAGATTTCTGTCCATTGATTTCTTACCCTACAACTTTACTGAATTATCAGTTCTAGTAGTTTTTTGGTGGAGTCTTTAGGGTTTTCTATATACAGTATTATGTCATCTGCAAATAGTAAAAGATTTACTTCTCCCTTGCCAATTTGGATGCTTTTTATTTCTTTTTGTTGTCAGAATGCTATGGCTAGGACTTCCAGTACTATGTTGAATAGAGAGTGGACATCCTTGTCTTGTTCCTGATATTAGATGAAAAGCTCTCCAGTTTATCCCCATTGAGTATGATGTATGCTGTGGGTTTTTCATATACGGCCTTTATTATGTTGAGTTATGTTCATTCCCTCTAGACCTACCTTGTAGAAAGTTTTTATCATGAATGGATGTTGTACTTTGTTAAATACTTTCTCTGCCATCTATTTTTTTTATTTTGTTAATGTTTATTTTTATTTATTTTTTTTTTTTTGAGAGAGAGAGAGAGAGCGAGCAGGGGAGGAGCAGAGTGAGAAGGAGATACAGAATCTGAAACAGGCTCCAGGCTCTGAGCTGTCAGCACAGAGCCTGATGTGGGGCTCGAACTCACAAAATGCGAGTTCATGACCTGAGCCGAAGTTGGATACTTAACCGGCTGAGCTGCCCAGGCACCCCTCTCTGCCATCTATGAAATGATGATATGGTTTTTATCCTTTTCCTTATTGATGTGATGTATCATGTTGATTGACTTGTGAATAGTGAGCCAACTTTGCACCCCAGGAATAAATCCCACTTGATTGCAGTGAAGGATTTTTTAAAACATATTGTTGGATTCATTTTGCTAGTATTTTGTCGAGGATTTTTGCATCTATGTTCATCAGAGATACTGGCTTGTAGTTCTCTTTTTGTGTGGTGTCTTTATCTGGATTTGGTATCAGGGTAATATTGGCCTCATAGAATGAATTTGGAAGTTTTCCTTCCTCTTCTAGTTTTTGGAATTGTTTGAGAAGAATAGGTATTAAATGTTTGGTAGAATTCGCCTGTGAAGCTGTCCAATCCTAGGCTTTTGTTTGTTGGGAGGTTTTTTTTTTTAATTTTTTTTATTTTTTCAACATTTATTTTTGGGACAGAGAGAGACAGAGCATGAACGGGGGAGGGGCAGAGAGAGAGGGAGACACAGAATCGGAAACAGGCTCCAGGCTCTGAGCCATCAGCCCAGAGCCCGACGCGGGGCTCAAACTCACGGACCGCGAGATCGTGACCTGGCTGAAGTCGGACACTTAACCGACTGCGCCACCCAGGCGCCCCTGTTGGGAGTTTTTTGATTATGGATTCAATTTCGTTGCTGGTAACCAGTCTATTCAAATTTTCTATTTCTTCTTGCTTCAGTTTTGGTAGTTTATAGGTTTCTAGGAATTTATTTCTTCTATGTTGTCCAATTTGTTGGCATATAATTTTTTGTAGTATTCTCCTGCAATTTTGTTGTTGTTTTGTTTCGAGAGCAAGAGAAAGCACATGAGCAGAGAAGTATTGTTTATACTTCTGTGGTGTTGGTTGTTATTTATCCTCTTTCATTTGTGATTTTGCTTATTCAAGTTCCTGCACGTGCGGGCTCTCTCTCTCTGAGTCTGGTTAGAAGTTTATCAATTCTGTTGATCTTTTCAAAGAACTAGCTCCTGCTTTCCCTGACTATTCTATTGTTTTTTTGTTGTTGTTTTTTTGTTTTTGTTTTTTTTTTTTTAGTTTCTATATCATTTATCTCTGCTCTAATCTTTATTATTTCCTTCCTTCTGCTGGTTTGGGGCTTTGTTCTTTTCCTGGCTCCTTTATGTGTAATGGCTTACACACTTTGGAAAAAAGTGGCATTATCTGGTTGAGGTTGAACCTATGAACCAACAACACTACTCTTAGGTATGTAACTCCTAGAAAATCTGTTGTCAATTCAGAAAAAGAAGGATATTTGAATATTACTCTTTGTAACAAAAACAAAACAAAAACACAGGTAACTACCAAATATACACCAACAGAAAAATGAATAAATCGTGGTATATTCACACAATGTAATATATAAAAATAAAGTAAACTTAGGTGTATCTCACAAACTTTGAAAACAGCAAGTCACAGAAAAATTATATTCACTGTCCATTTATATAAAAATATGCAAAATGAAAGTGTATTATTAAAGGATACATTAATTTATGAGAAACCATAAAGACAATAAAGGAAATAATAAATATGAAATTCATGATAGTGGTTACCTCTAAAGGAAAGTAGAGATGCCATCAGAAAAGAACATATGAGGAGGTGATCTCAAAGCAATGATAATGTTATTTCTTAAGCAGGGTGGGTAGGAACATGATTTTTTTTTCTCCCTGTTATTTAATAACAAGTGTTATAAATATTATATTAAATCCATTTAAGATTTAATGAAAATTAGTTTTAAAATATAAATCCCAAAATATAAGAAGTAAACACATGCAAAAGTGTTCACTGGTTTTAGGAATAAAAGAATGCAAATGAAAGTACCATTTAAACTGATTAACAAGAGATACCCTACCTAAATGGCATTACTTAAAGCAAGGTGTGCTGAGATTAGTACACTTGCATACTTGGCACATGTTTGATACTTAGAAACTTTTTGCAATGCATGATGTATTAAGGGCTCGTAAAAATGTTCGTGTACTTTGGCTTAGTCATTTCATGCTTAAAATAGTATGGAGGCTCCTCAGAAAATTAAAAACAGAAATACCATTTGATCCAATAATCCCACTACTGGGTATTTACCCAAAGTAAATGAAAACATTTAATTAAAAAAGATATATACACCCCTATGTTTATGGCAGCATTATTTATATTAGCCAAGATATGGAAGCAACCTAAGTGTCCACTGATAGATGAATGGATAAGGAAGATATGGTATTTACAAATAATGGAACATTACACAGCCATGAAAAGCATGTGATCTTGCCATCTGTGACAACACAGATGGACTCAGAGATATTATGCTAGGTGAAATAAGTCAGACTAAGAAAGACAATGATATGACTTCACTTATATGTCGAATCTAAAAAACAAATGAACAACAACAACCAAAGAGCAGAATCAGATCTAAGTGCAGTAGGAAGATGGGCAAAATGGGTGAAGGAGAGTATGAGGTACAGGCTTCCAGATACGGAATGAATATGCCACAGGCACAAAAGGCACAGAGAATGGCATAGAGAACATAGTCAATGATACTGTAACAGCATTGTATGGTGACAGACGGTAGCTACACTTGTAGAGAACACAGCATAAGGTATAGGAAATCACCATGTTGTATACCTGAAACTAATGAAACATTGTGTCGACTATAATAAAAAATATTTTAAAAAATCCAACACACTGGCTAACTACATCACGCTTAAATTCAACTTAAATTCAAACATTTGATGAAATAAAGTAACCATTAGAAAGTTTTAACTTTAACTGAAAAACAAAAAATTCTATGTATATTTTAAGTGAATTTTTATAAATATATATATATGCATACTGATATAAAAAGTTAAAGGTAACACAAAAGGTAGCATGACTTTAATAAAATAATAAATAATAAAAAAGGCTATAATTTTCTTGATAAGATTTATATTTTATAGTTTGTTTGGTGTTTCTGCCTTTTTGTCATTTAAAATGAAGAAAACCTTCTCTACAGTTGGTAACACTTAAGGAGACCTGCGCACTACAAAAGTTCATTACCTTATCATCAATATGCACAGAGGAGGATATATATGAATGTAATCATGTAAAAATTCCAAATAACGGCAAGAAAAGCCCTATCTGTCTATAATTAAATGTGTATGACCTAAAGAAGTATGTATGGTTCCAAGACCATCTGGCTGACAGATAGCAGGGTGTTTTTGGTTGTTATTTGAAACTTTCCTAATAATAAAACTAATGCCAGCTATTAGTCAATTTTACAGGTATAAAGCAGATTTCCTTCTTTCACTACCACAGTTCATTTACTTCATATACTTGGAGCTGTTTCCTGCTGCTTCCTAAAATCAAACCTAGAAGGAGTCTAGGCCACTAATCAGATTATGGAATCTCAGACTTCCAGTGAAGCTTTTTGAAGTCTTTTAAAAGATATTCACCATGTTCAGGCAGGAGAGACTGATAGGAATTCATGATAGCTATTGCAATGAGAACATGGGAAATTCCGTCTTAAAATACTTGATTATGTTAGCATTCCTCATAATTTTCTGATGACAAAACTGATATAAAATTATCTCTACCCCTGATAAAGCTGTTCAATGAATGATTTGATAAGAGAAAGCACAACAGGGAGTCAAAGACTGGGTTCTGATTCTACTTTATTAGGTGATAGTCATTTACTTAATGGTACACTAGGCTCTTACAATCTAATCCCAGTCTACTTACCCAGTATTCGACTGCCTCTCTTCACAGATTTTATGGTTCCAGCTTCATTAAACTATTCACCTTTCTCCGAAGAGACTCTGAACTTTGCTCATGCTGGTTTTTCTTTTTTTCGCTTCTATTTAGTATACGCTTTCTCCCTGTATCTGTCTGAAAACTAATATTCTTCCTTCCAAGGTCCATATCAAATGTCGACTCCTGTGGGCAATCTTCCCTGGCATGACCATGTAAAATTAATCATTCTCTCTATTTTGCTTTCAGTGTTAGTAAAGCAGGAACCAGTATCAAGTTGATAAATGACTGTTTTTCCTACTGTTTCAAAATTTAATATTTACTAAACACCTATTTATTATGTGCCAAATATTATTTGTGCAGAAAAGAGTTAACTGTAGGCCAGAGACTGCTATCCTTCGAAGGCCTGTTTGCAAGGATGGCACTTGGTTAGTGTCTTGGAATTTGGACTTTGGGAGGTAATCATTCCCAGAAGATAAGAGCGGCTCAATGTGCCTAAACTATTTACACAAACATTATGGCTTATGCTGAATACCTGCTTTCATTCTGTGAGTCTGGAATTCTGGTAGATACCAGGGAGAAGGTGTCTATGTGACCAGCCCCCAGCAACAGTCTTGGCACTGAGTCTCTACTGAGCTTCCTGGGTAGACAACATTTCACACATGCTATCCCAGCTCAGTGCTGGAGGCGTCAGGAGCTCCTGTGCAAATCCCCTAAGAGAGCATTGTGGAGCCTACAGCTGGATTCCCCAAGACTTCACTGTGCCTTTTCCCTTTGAAGGTTTTACTTTGTCCCTTCTCACAGCAACAAATCATAGCCATGACTACATCTATATGCTGAGTCCTGTCAGTCCTCCTAGCAAATTGTTAAAACTGGGGGTGGTCTTGGGGACCCCGACACACCCATATATTATTTCACTTAACTTGCACAAGCAGATATTATTATCCTCACTTTATATACTAGAAAATAAAGGATCATAGAGATTAAGTGACCTGGAATAGGACACACGATTACAAAGACAAGATCTGAACATAAATTTTTTGCTTCCAAGTTTGTTGCTTCTGTGTTTCCTGAGGGAAGGGAAACCAAAACTTTCCCATTGAAGGTTCACCATAAATAATGACTCTCAGGTTAAATAGTTAAATGGTCTATAACAGTTTCAAGTTAAAAAAAAAATTGAGTCTGGGCTCTTCTAATCTTTAAAATAAAAAATATGGCATTACAGAGTATTGGATATGTAGCGGGGGGATACGTAGAGGCCTGGAAGGAACAGGAAGTAACGCACAAACTGTTTCTCACTGTGAGATGCTTTCCTAGATTCTCTCTTTTGAACAGTCCCTTAAGGACCTTATACCATTCTGTGGTTTGGACATTCTCAAATGTGAGGATCTTTATGTAGGAAGTCTTGAGTACCTTTTAGTAAAATCTTTGAAGCACAGTCGTAGTTTATTATGATGTCTGAAGAGTTTTGGATCGCTGGGTATTTCAGATAGAAAAACCTGGGCAACTTCCAAAGGCCCCTGTAAAATAAGAACATAAAACAAGTGTGTTTTGGTCTTCTCTAAAATCAGAGGTAGAATTTACCCAAATGATTTTTTCTTAGCAATGAGATGGTTCCACTTAAGCTTAATGCATGTACGTCTATGCCTATATTAAAACTTCTCACAGACAGATTCTGGCAATTGATTTTCAGCTTCTCTTAATGCCAAATCTTATATTTTTAAGTACTGCAATTAAATTAGTGCATTTTTCAAAGAAAAGAGGAGTTCAAGGACTGACTATCGTATTCATAGAAGCATTGTGCTTTGTACTTTTTATATTCCATAATTTATCCTGGATGCAGTCAGATGTTGGAGATGACCTTTTGTGACTGTTATACCTTTTGGAAGTAAAACCCCCAAATCATGTATGTTTTTAGGGGTAAAGGTGTTAAAATATTTACTTCAGTACTGAAGTAAATCGGTATTGATAGGGCAGTATCAGTATTGATAGGGCACTTTTTGGTTAAAATATAAGATACATAATATGAAATCTTACTTGAAGCCTTTCTGGATTTTACCTTACCCTGGAATATTCCCTAATCATCAGCAAGAGAAGCTGAATGAACCCATCACAAGGAGATAATGGGGATGGCTTCTAATCTGCATATGACAAAACAACAATAATACGTACATATGTTATTAAAACTTTCAAAGCGAATCCACATTATTTATTTCCTGCTCATGACTCACTGTGAAGGAGATGTGGAGAAGAAACACCAGGGAGTACTAAGGGGGCAGGCATTCGCATGTATGTACGTAGCTCTGAAAATGAGGCCTTTTTAGATCATGTTCATTTAGTACAAGATTTTAAAGGAAAGGCCATTTTAAGTGAATCAATTCCTTCTTAATAGAATGTTTGAGAACAGATGGGTAGACAAATACAGGCAGTACAGGAGGAGGCATGAAAACCTTAGTGACAGATCATACTAAAAAGATTTTTGTTTTTCAGTCTATCTTCATTTATCCTTTGTGACTTCTGCAAACCACTTCTAACACAAATCTTTTTCTGCCTGATCTGACACTTACCTGTGATCTCTGTGAAACGTAATCATGACATCATTCCCAATTCCATTTATGACGGAATTTACAGAGTACTAGCAAAAAGCACTAACCTGATTCACTGTTGTGCCTACAGACCCCTGGAGCACCATCTGAAGCATTTTGGGGTCTGCTGGATCCTGATGTGTTGCAAATGCCAACTCCTGAGTCTTTTTCTGCATATCTTCAATAGCAACTTCAATTGGGGTTAAGATGATCTGGATGAAATAACATTAGGTCAGTGTCCTGACTGAAAACTATTTAAGGAGCTTTATATATAATCAATTTTTTAAAAAGTGGAGACTAAGTATAAATTATTGTCCAATAACATAATTCCAAATTTTGGATGCCTTAAAAAAAAAAAAAAAGCCAACCTTTTAAAGCATAAACCAAGGGTAAACTAGGGACCAAGAAAAGAAGCTGAAATTAATGACTCAAAAATGGGTAAACTTCTAGTACGTTTACACATGAGGGGCAGTACATAATGCTACATCCACACTGTTCTCACATGGCTGCAATGTATTGGTTTCATTAATCCTAGTTCCCTGTTTGGGGACTTACCTCCTCCTTGTGAGTGACATTGACCCTTGTTTTAATATAAGGAAAGGCATGAGAAGTAGTCAGAATGGTCTTCCGTTTGAATTGTTCATGAAGTTCCCCATGGGCACGGCCATCTAAAGTGAAGGGCGTACAGTACATGAAACGGCGAAGATTATAATTTTTGTCAAAATAGGTGATTCTGTCTTTCATCTCATATGTGTCAAAGTATGGCTCCACATAGGTAATCTGAATGTATGCCTAGGAAAGAAAAAAAGCCCTTCATTTTCTCACTGTTAAGTCATCATTTAGTCCTTCTCCCTCAAAACCACAGTCTCAGAGATATACGTATGTACATTCTGGTCTAATTAACCATACCTTGTTAGGATCTAATTTACACTTGTCTACAGGATTAGAGTCCTTGATTACTTCAACCACATCCTCTCCAAATCTTTCTCCATAAAATCCCTACAATAAAGAAAAAGAAACCTTTTACATGAAGTTAACATTAGAGAGTAGAGAAAGCCTCTCAGGGAGACTTCTGACCAAAATGAGGCTAAGTTCTTGTACAACCGTCCGAATAATTACAAAATAATTATTTAGGTTCACAAAAATTATATTTAGCCTATTAATCTGATTTTATTCCCATCACTCACTTTAAAACAAAATAAAATAACAATTTTCTCCAATAAAAATACTGGATTCCATAAGAGGTCCTCAAGAAAAACAAAAAGGGAACAGAAAGCAGAAACAAAAGAAACTCAGTATCTTTGATGTATAGAATCTTACTATTGAGTTTGATGTGGCCTGACTTCTTACAGATATGGGTCAATGAACCAGCATTCATTTTATGAATGATTTAATATTCCAGAATTTTGAAATAAAGGCATTGATCTGTTGAAAGTTTTATACTGGTTTAGATTTTGAAAAGTCAGCCCAGTCAAGAATGTAGTAACTTTGCCATTTAACACTGAGTAGCAGCATGGGCAATGGATGGAGATATTCAATAGGAAAAATTAAATCTGAATCTTCAAAGGAGAACCCCTGCTCTTCCCTCAAAGATAAGTTTTATGATTGAGTAAATTTGGAAGACACCATGTCAGCATTTCCCAAGACTTATTTAGCTCTTAAAAAATAAAAAGTCACACTTTAAGCCAATTTATGGAAGGTGAACACAAGCATGTAACAGTCAAGAAGTTAACATCAGCTGAGAATAAAAACAAGCCCCAGAACATTGCTTCTCCAACTATTATGTGAATAGAAATAACCCAGGGATCTTGTTAAAAATGATGAATTTTTTTCTTTTGTTCCAAGTTTTTATTTCAATTCTCATTAGTTAACATATAGGGTAATATTGGTTTCAGGAGTAGAATTCAGTGATTCATCACTTACATATAATACCTGGTGCTTAACACAAGTGCCCCCCCCCTTTTTTTTAATGTTTTATTATTTACTTTAGAGAGATAGAGCACAAGTTGGGGAGGAGCAGAGAGAGAGAGGGAGACACAAAATCTGAAGCAGACTGCAGGTTCTGAGCTGTCGGCACAGAGCTCGATGTGGGGCTCGAACTCATAAACTGCGAGATCATGGCCTGACCTGAAGTCGGATGGCTCAACCTACTGAGCCACCCAAGCGCCCCACAAGTGCCCTACCATCATCCATCCACTTTCAGTTTGTTCTCTACAGTTAATGTCTCTTATGGTTTGCCTCCCCCCACCTCTCTTTTTCCTCCCCTTCCCCTATCTTCATCTTTTTTGTTTCTTAAATTCCACATATGAATGAGTTCAGAAGGTCTGGGGTAGGGTCTGAGATTCTACATTTCAAACAATCTCCTAGATGATGCCGGTGCTTTCTAGTCCTGGACTGCCTTTTGAGTAAAAAGAATAAAGAAAGGTTGGAAAGAGTAACTACAGCAGAGAAGATTGGTAAACCTCTTAATATGAAAATTTATCATCTTGGTGAAAATGAATAAGGAGTGAAAAAGAAGGTTAAGGGGTTCTAGGAAGTGTTTTCAGGGTGTGATTTCAGGCTTTTAAGTCCTAAAGGAATCTCCCTGGGAATCAGGCCAAAGAGATAATGCACTTGGGTCAGAAATTTCTTGAGGTTCTAATTCCAATTCTATTATTAGTTGCTATGTAACTGCTTATGTCTTTTTCTACAAAGTGCAGATGATACTATACACGTTTCTCTGTAAATCACAGTAATTCTGAAGGGTGTAGGGCCTTCTAAGACAGATGTGAAAATAGAGCCTCAAAAAGAAGCAGTTAATATTATTTTACTGTTGCCATAAAAGATTTGAAGGATTAGAAAGCATATTACTGTACCTATCAAAAAATCTTTATTCTGTAAAGGAGTAGTTTGGCATGATCTGGCTTATTAAATGATTAGATCTGGATCTGACAGTCTATTTATCATAGAAAATACAAATTAAAGATGGCATTTATAAACTACTGCAGCATTCACCTCCAATCTGTGAGAGATCTCCGCAAGTTTGGTTATTGCAGGCTCCTTGTAGACAAATTCCTGTTCATCCAAATCCCCGAACTTGGTTCCATAAAAACCAACACGAAAATAGGTGCCAAACATCCGCTTACCATCCTAGGTGTAGGAAAACGAAGAAACCTTAATACAAAGTTTTTTTGTTTCTTACATTATGTTTAGATTGCTACTACGGTATAAAATTCTCAAAAACTGCAAAAATAATTTAAAATTACAATATTTTATTTCTCAAATGAAGTTAAAACAAAGTAAATAATCTTTCTTTTTCATTTTTTCTAACAACGTTATGCAATTAGGACTTTTATCAAGTGACTAAGTCACATATGGTATAGGTTTTTCACAGTTTGTACCAAGTGACCACCTCAAATTGGTCTGTGTTTTTAAGTCCCTACACAACTGAGATAAATTATTTTCCTTACTGTAAGAAAAGATGCTTGGGACACCATGAACTGTGTCTTAATTATTCTGAAATTACAGCATACTAAATAAAGTTAAATTTAAAAATAACACTGATATTTTTAGTTAGCATTTACCTTTATATATAATCTCTTTACAAATGTAATAAATGAGATCATGAAAGTTAAAAGCCGGGTATATAGCACCTGGCACAGAGGAGACAGTAAATGTCAAGACCATCAGGAAGCCCTGACATAAAACATTTACAATGGGGAATCCCTCTGCCAATAAAAATATTTATACGTGGAAGAGTAACTAAAAATGGAATACAAAGGGGAAAATTCATGAATGAAAGATAAAAAGAGAAAAATTTGACATGAGTTGGTTATTCTAAAGTCCCCAAACCACCTACTGCATGCATTAACCACACATTCAAGTACAAAGTACACTAAGATCATCTGAACTCCTACACAGTGCATTTGAAAACAAATTCCTTCAATAAAGATAAAATATTTGGAAGCTTTCTATGCAGTCTTTACAGTTTATTTACAACGATATTTCAGAAGGATTTTATGGTAGTGCCTACATACAGAGCCACACATAAGTATTCAGAAACCTCTGAATTCTCTTTAAGCCTAATCTGTCTTACACTCATTTTTCCTATATTGAGTTCTTACTGGAAGGCAAAAGGATATGTAAAATAACTCACAAATTAAACAGATAATTAAGCAAAACTCTGATCCTTAATACCAAAAAAAAAAAAAAGTACAGTGACTAAAAATGTCCCCATATTTATACCCAGCAGAAATACAGTTTTGAAGAAAAAAAATGTCTTTGGCACTAAAGAAACTTGAGGCTTTTAATTTAAAGTTTCTTTTCAGGTGGTGCCTGGGTTGCTCTGTCAGTTGAGCATCCGATTCTTGTTTTTGGCTCAGGTCCTGATCCCAGAGTTGTGGGATCAAGCCTCACATCTCTCTCTCCCTCTGCCCCCCTCCCCCACTCCCTCTCTCTCTCTCTCCCGCAATAAAAATTTTTAAAAGTAAAATTTTTTTCAGTTATTTCAAAATTTAATAGGCATGGGGCGCCTGGGTGGCTCAGTCGGTTAAGCGGCCAACTTCGGCTCAGGTCACGATCTCGCGGTATGTGGGTTCGAGCCCCGCGTCGGGCTCTGTGCTGACTGCTCAGAGCCTGGAGCCTGTTTCAGATTCTGTGTCTCCCTCTCTCTCTGACCCTCCCTCGTTCATGCTCTGTCTCTCTCTGTCTCAAAAATAAATAAAGGTTAAAAAAAAAATTAAAAAAAAATTTAATAGGCATAAAAATTAAGCTCTATAGCAAATTAAATCTCTGTAGACAAAAAGGTATTAAATTCTGATTAAAACCATCAATAAGTCAATAAAATAATATAACAGCAAATTTTGACATAAGGAATGAAGGCACTGCATGCAAAGTGAAAATGGCATTTGAGAAAATCAACGATTTGTGATAGTTAGGTTTCAAAAATGTCATACACATGTGTAGATATACATTACTACTTTTTAAAAACCACAAATATTAGGGGCGCCTGGGTGGCTCAGTCGGTTATGCGTCCAACTTTGGCTCAGGTCATGATCTCGTTGTTCATGAGTTCGAGCCCCACACTGGGCTCTGTGCTGACAGCTCAGAGCTTGGAGCCTGCTTCAGATTCTGTGTCTCCCTCTCTCTCTGCCCCTGCCTAGCTTGCTGCCTCTCCCTCTCAAAAATAAGTAAACATTTAAAAAATTAATTAATTAATTAAATAAACAAAAACCACAAATACTAACGTTTTCTTATTCTGGCTCTATTCCTCTCAGAGGTTTCCAACTTCAACCACTATTCCAAATCTTTAATATTGTGGCTTTTTAAATATGTGAAGACTGCTATTAGGCCTTGTTTCCCTTAGCTAAACTTTCCAGTTGTCAATCATCTTTATATGATAGAAATTACTATCCTGTTTACATTTTATCAGTTTTTCAACGCCACCTTTCAACGTGTGGAATCCCAGAAATAGACACAATATTGCTGATGTGATCTGATCAGTGCAGGGATTAGTGGGCTCATGACTCCCTCCATATAAACTTGAATTTTATTAATGCAGCTTGTAACTAGTTAGTAGGCTTAAACTTCTTATTTACTTTCTCATACTGACATTCAGATCAAGGAAAAAAAGTACTGAGTGCTGATAATGTGTTAGACACTATTCATACTCAGTAATATGAAAATAAAAATAAAAATAAAAAGACTCGACCTCTCGAGAAAGTAAAGGATATACTAAAATAATTACAGTAAAAATGGTCATGTGCTGTAATAAAAAGTGGTATTGAGAAAGGAAAGATTAATCCTGCTGGAGTCAGATCTCAAAAGAGGTAACACACAGGGTTCTACAACTCAAAAGAATGGCTAAGTGGATGTGGGAAGGAAGGAGAGAAGAGAGAGAAAGCAGAGAGAGAAAGAAAGAAAAGTCGTAGAAAGGCACAAAACAGAATGTGAGGGAAACCACTCATCCATTCACATATTTATTTAGTGCCTACTATATGTCGGCAAACTGTTCTAGATGTTTGTGAGAAATCAGTGAACAGAAGAGACAAACAGTGTGGTCAGGGGGGGTCTCACCAAAAGGGGACATGTGAGCAAAGATGTGACGGAGGTGTGAGAGTGATTTATGTGGACCTGGGGGAAAAGCATTCCAGGCAGAAGCCTACCCAGTATGTTTGAGGAACAGGAAGGTGGCTAGTGCAGTTGAAGGGGAGTGTGCAAGAGGTAGAATGGAGTAGATCAGAGTTAACTCTAAGGAGTTACTGGAACTGAGAATGAATGTGTGTGCACTGGCATTGGAGAGGGAACAGCAGCAGAAGGAAGACTAAGAGTTTGAGGAAATTTAGCTTCAATTTACAAAGAGTTCCCTAGTGTAAAACCATCGACTCTACATGTTCATGAAAGCATAATTATACATATAGTTTCCTCCTCAGGAAAAACCTCACTTCATTTTATTTCCTCCTCAGTTCTGGACCACAGGATGACACTGGTTTTCCACTTTCCTATCGCCTTGCCTCTCTTTTTTCTAGCATTACTTTTCCTTACAGCCATGAATTCTTTCTGAGATTCCTATCATTTCCACACTCCAACTTAATTCTTCCTTGGCAGTTCTACTTATTGGTTCCACAATCTCATGGGATGAAACCATGTCCCAGACAAGGAAATCCATCTACTCATCTATCCATGTCTCTAATGACTGAGATGTCTTATGACAAATGGATTTCAAATCTTTTCTACTTTTGTTATCTTTATTTAGCAAGAACATTCTATTGAGTTGGTTGTATACTTCTATAATAATATCACTACTAAAACTTTTATCCTCATGCAACTGTTTTCTGCTACATTTCTTCAAGGTAATTGATTTCCAGAAAAGCATACCACTATTTCATACAGTGGTAATTTCTGTCCCTCCTCGTCTACCAGATCTATTTCTCTTATAGAGCACAAACATTTTTTATCAGTTTATTTAGCCATAGATGTCAGCTTGGGAACATAACACCTCTTAGACTTCATTAGCCAAAATGTGTTAACATAAGTAGCGGTGATGATGATGATGATGTTATAGTAACAACAATAAAAATAATCTCTAATGTTTTTAAATGACTTACTATGTGCTATACACTGGCTATCCCCTTTACATGCATCATTGTTAATTCTTATCACAATTATGAGATAGGTATCATTTTTTCACTCTCATTTTATAGAGGAGGAAAAGTAATTTGCCCAAGGTCACACTGTTACTCAGTGTTGGAGCTGGGAGTTAAAGACCAATATATTTGACACCTTAAGTCCAAGTTCTTAATTAAGATATAAAAATCCCAGGGGCGCCTGGGTGGCTCAGTTGACTGGGCGTCTGACTTTGGCTCAGGTCATGATCTCACCATTCGCGGGTCCAAGCCCCATGTTGGGCTCTGTGCTGATAGCTCAGAGCCTGGAGCCTGCTTTAGATTCTGTGTCTCCTCTCTCTCCACCCCTCCTCTGCTTGCACTTACCTCCCTCTCTCAAAAATAAATAAAAACATTAAAAAAAATAAGCTATAAAAATCCCTATGCCCTATATACTGATACACAAATACTAGGACATCAGTATGATCTCTAAGCCATCTTCCACTTCTCTTATGTTTTCCTTGGTAATTTTTGACAATTTCCTTGAGTAAGCCTTTTGAGAATTACTGGATACCTCCCATCCCATGGTTTGTCTTTCTCTATGTTACAACACTGTCCTCTACCATAGTTGTTTTTGTATGCTTGCATTTCCTTCCTTCCATACTCTAATATGATAACCAGGTTGGTGATTCACCTACTGAACATATTCTAAGAAATATCCTACTACATTTCTTATCAGAAGTTCAGTTTTTACCATTACATGGCCAGTCCAGGAAAAAGAAATCACATCTAATATCACCTACACAGTACATATTTGCTGTCCATATCTTTCTTTTTCTCCTGAAAAGTAGCATAAGGGCAGAACACAATCAGCAGTACAGCACTGTCAGGTGCTCAGTCATGGGTCTGTACCAATTATCAGGGAGTCACTAACTACCCAAAAGGCATCTCCTCCTGAAGATAAGATTCTTCCTACCTATTATGTTTTCCTTAACTTTCTTAATATCTGACTTAACATTCCAGAGGTAAAGACTATGCTCTTGGAATTTTCTTCATTCCCTTCTTTCAGAGACTACCCCCACCTCCATTATATTGCAGTTTCCAATTCTGCTCTACCTTTACTTGCTTAGATAAGTTAATTTATCTCACTTAGCTTTAGCATGGCGTAAAGCATATAAAAATTCAACAGAAACCACTGCACCAGAACTATAGCCAATATTTCTGAGCATATAAAAACCAAACACTGCCTCATATTCATGTCTATCCAGCCAAATGACAAGAGGTAAGACATAGCCCTTTTCCGTGCTTCAATCTCAAAAGTTAGGGTGCCTCACTTTTCTTTAGTGGTCCAGCAGGAAGAGTTTGGCTTCACAAAGCTAATAAGCCCACCTTCTCTAGCCTTTCTGGAGAATATAAGATATACCTACTAGGGTGGTGATATTCCCTTTAAAGAAAAATGTTATCTTTTAAGAAAAAAATTGAGGGGTGCCTGGGTGGCTCAGTAGGTTAAGTGTCTGACCTCAGCTTAGGTCATGATCTAATGGTTCATGGGTTCATTCGAGCCCCACGTTGGGCTGTTTTGACAGCTCAGAGCCTGAAGCCTGCTTCAGGTTCTGTGTCTGCCTCTCTCTCTGCCCCTCCCCCGCTCATGCTCTGTGTCTCTCTCAAAAATAAATAAACATTAAAAAATTAAAAAGAAAAAAATTGAGAAAAGTGTCATATGACTATAACCAATGTTTGGGGATTGGTTATTCTGAAAAATTCAAACTTGCATTAATCTACTTCTGAAATTGATCACTGTTGCAAATATATCTTTTAGAAATGAAACACACACACAAAATATGAAATCAGTATAAGAATTTCCATATAGAAATTCAGTATTTCTTTTTCTAAAAATATTTTAAAATGTAGTCATAAGAAAGAAATGATTAAAAAACATTTTATTTCCTATTATTTTAAGAAAAATAAATGGGCTTGGGAAAAAGTGAATACTACGTAGCCATTAAGGTACTGAAACTGCCAGAGCAGATAACAGCCACCATGATTTATGAAGAGTTCATGATTTGTTATTTTGCATGATTAAACATTTTACCAAACTGCTAAGTGTCAAGTTTTAGAGTTATCTTTTACACACAGAGACACGCACGCGCGCGTGCGCGCGCGCACACACACACACACACACACCCCCCTCAAAAGCTTTGCCAACTCAAATAATTTGTACCAAATCAAACAGCATAATGAGAAATGAAACACACTAATATATAAGCCCAGGTAGTGGGCTATAAGTCAGGTAGTGAGTTACCAATTCAAAGAGCCTTTCTACAATGTATAAGTCATCCTTACTGGATATTAAACCAGTTAGAGTTCTTTGAGAATACTAGAATATTAGCTAGGAAACATAGCTTTCAGAAAAAAATGAAATCACTGAAGTTTTCCCAGAGTCAAAAAGAAAAATATTCACAAGATAGGAACTTACCACAATAGACAATAGTAAAAGTAGGGAGTAGGGTCAGCAACCAGGGGCAAGAGAGAAGAGAAAACAGAAAGCATTTTAATTAGGGAAATTTCAAAACAAATAAGCAGCAAATGGTAGCAAACACATTTTTAAAATGCAAGCATCCATTTAAGTTTTACAAGGGAAAAAGCAAAAAACAAACGTGCAACAATTTTAGAAGCTACAAAGCTAAAAGTCCAGTGAAAGGCAGTGACAAGAATATAAACAAAAAAAAGTCTGTGTGACTTTTACCATGCAATCAACATGATGACAGAATGGTATTAATGTCATAACCAGTGAAAATTATACCTTTCAGGGGTCGATTTAGCATCAAGCAGACTAGTAATAAACTGCTCAGAGGTTTCAATGTGTCTTTTCTCATGCCTACTTTTCAGCTAATTTCATTTCATGTTAGGAAATCCCTAAGGAACTGTACCACTCACAGATTAACCATGGCAAGTCTCTTTCTAGATCTCTTCACTGAGCCACAAAAAATGAGGAATTATATATTAGATATTAATAAGATCATATGCATTTAATCTGAAGAATTAAGGTAGATGTAAAAGTACTGGCTTCATCTGAAGAAAAGCAAAAGGTGGGGACTAATTCAGAAATGAAAGAAACATAGCAGTAACGTTTACTCCCAAGGTTTTCTATTTGGGTCCCCAAATAAGGACTATAGTACAAAACCAGAGAAAGCCTACGCTATTGAACCAACATAAATCTGACCTCAAAGTGAGAGGCAAAGCAGACAACTGTCCAAATATACCTAGCTTAAAATAAACCTGATTAATACCTTGCTTTACCTCGTCAACATAAAGTAGGGCACAGTTCATAGAATTCTTTCCTTCCCAGAAAGATTTAAAACAACAGCAATCAATTCTTCCTGGCTTTTTTTCAGATAAAATCTGATTCACATAGAACTTTTCACAAGCCTACCTACTACATAAAAGGAAGCATATGTAGTCTTCATTAAACATGAATTATCAAACTGTCAGTACAGGAGGTCAAAGTAAATTTCATGTTCTCTCAGTCTCTTTATCCCTTCTGCCAACAAAATTTAAATGACAAAGTGAATTTCCTTCCTCAGTATTGCTTCTACTCAAGGTGAAGTGACTCCAGATCAAATCAACACATTATTTCATCAATTCTAAGACGCACGTTTTTTGGAGCCCACATTTTAATATCTCTGTAGTTAGCATTCATCTTTCCACTGATGGCTGTTGTGCTTTAATATGTTTTTTTTCTTCTTTCTTAAAGGCATATAAAATAATGGTATGTCTTACAATTGATGGCATCTTTTATCAGATGAAATATGGTATTTTTTAGTTACACCTCTGAGCAATAACACATAAATCGACCTCTGTAAAATGAGGTGAAACAGTATGGTTAAAAAAAGAAATCTGTGTGTAAATGTTGATGAAAGAAAATGCTTCAAAGGATAAAAACAAACTAAAGTGATGACAAAGTGGCTCATTTACCAAAGAATCTCATTAGTGTAACATAGGAATTTCCATGCACTGCCTGCAACCTCTTAATAAATTGCTTAAAATAACTTAACAGGATTTTAACAAAATTTCTTTGGTTAATGAATTCAGTTGATAGCAGATAGCAACAGAATGCCCACAGCTAGCACATGTGGGCAAAGCATTGGCATAAGAAATCTGATCAAATCAATCTATTAGTGTCTTTAACTAACTAAAACATTACCTACCTCCCAGCCAGTACTCTGTATAATAAAAAGTAAAAAAGGGCAAGTCATAAAAAAAACTGTTTCAAAAGAACAAAAAAAGGCCAAAAGGAACTTCAGCAGTGTAAGGTACCATATATCGTAAATTCTTCTCCGTGAATAGAAGACAGCAGGATATTTTAAACACCATATTCTTTCACTTGAGATCTGTGATAATTTTATAAACTCCTTGTTCAAAACCTAGTAGTTAAAATTTCATCTTTTAAAAACTCTAATAAGGGAAAGTACACATTTTGGTGAAAAAGAGACAGCTGCTTGTTTCATGAATGTGTCTGAATTAGATCTCTAACTACAGGGAGTTGCGCTTTGCTGAACTACCCAGGGTAAACTGGAACAGAAATCACAATTTTGCTCAGATGCTTATGATACAAATGTATGAAAATTTCTTGCAAACTACCAGCTCCAGGTGTTCCAGACCTGCCGTGTAATTTGCACTTTACAGCTCTAGAAGCTGGGATGAGGCTCCTTTGACAGTATATGTACAACTGATTATAAAAAGACCCACCTGTTACCATTATGAATCCTAATAAATCTCCTGCAACTTCAATGTTTTAGTAGTGATAATAAAATAGTGGCTTAACAGTGTAGCAGCCCTGTTTTAAGACGATTAACGTTTTTCAGATTCTATCAATTCATCTAGAATAGCTTAGTTCATGGCAAGAAAGAGGTCAAGCTGACAGAGGGTACAGCAGGACTAGTAATGAATACGAAAGTAGATAATCAATACTCTACTTCCTTCTTAGATGATGGTAGTAGCAGATAACAGCACAGGTAGCCCAGAGAAGGGAATGGAAAAATGGGGAAGGAGGAGGCTCAATAAGATATTTCAGAGTATTTTAACAGAGCCCAGATTTCAGTTTTTGTTAATCAATTGCTAATAGTTGACTTCATTTTTTAAACCAAGCTTATGCTAATTTTAATTTTGGTGATAATACGTGGATTCCATGAACTATAAACAAGTACTAAAATCATACTATTATAATCGAATAAACATAAGATAACCGTTTTATTCATTATTTTCACTAAATACTATTTTCATGTTAGAAATATATTAAAGGATGATTGAATGGAACATCTAGGAAAAACAGTTACCGTTGAGTTGAAAACATTAACAATATTAGTTTATTAGACTTTAATATCATTTAATAAAAAAACTACCTTACATATAAAAATTTTTGGCAGCAAAATAAATCCATGTAAAAATCAGATTTATAATTTTAACCCATACTGTGAAACAAAAAGAACTCATGATTTAAAAAAAATTTGCTAACTACTAATTAGTTTTTAAAAGTGAAGAAAAAACTGTGTAGAAAATTTAGGATGATCATTATCTACTCTAAGTAAATTCATTTTTTGTTAATGAGTCTGCTCTGGCCATGAACCATCATTTTGACATTGTTCATTTATAATCTGATTAAAATGGTCATTTCATTGGATCTAGTTTGACATCAGTACAAAGCAACACTAATGCTTTCAGACAGTTTTCTCCATTTACACTGAAGCTAGAAATTGCAGTCATTACCTGATGCACAATTTTGCTGAATGCTTCTTGAAGTTTACCATGAATTGTGGATAGTTTCTTTGCATCCCGATTAGCTTCATGAATAGGAATAAGTACTTTGTAAACCTCGTTTACTGCTTCATACATGCCAGCCTATAAAAATAATGTTATATGTTTTCTGTTACATTGATATGAAAGTAAATAATTACAATTTATGAATTCACAATATTTCTACTAAGGCAATACCAATGACACTTTCCCAATAGGACATAAAAATTAACACTACTAATGTTTAATTTTATTAACTCTTAATAAAAGAATTTTGTACAACGTATTGATTCCTCCAGATGGATGGATAGATGGATGGATGGATGGTGTGTGTGTATGTGTGTGTGTGTGTCTGTGTGTGTGTGTGTGTCTGTGTGTGTGTGTGTGTGTGTGTGTGTCTGTGTGTGTGTGTGTGTGTATTTAACATATGTTAAGTTTAAATTTCTGTTTAAGTTAAGCTGAGTATTTTGCTATCTACCCAGTAATTACTTCACTAGTGTGTATGTGTCGGTACTTACACAGGCATATAAACTTTTGCAGAATTCTGAGCAGTGGAATGAAAGAAATCTAATTATTAATTATTACACTGGTCACAGATATCAGATAACTTGTGGCCTCCTGGCAAACTAAAATTATTTACATTTCTAAAATATTAAATTGGCACAGGAAATCTTACTGGAAATATCCGATGGGAAAATATCAGTTATCTTTCACAAAATGTAAGAAGGTTCTAAGCTACCAGATTTTATTCCACTAGGGGGCAGTTAGCCAGTGGCTGGCCAAGGGTTGCTCTGCCTATAATCAAAGTGATGGACAAAATGTGTTTATACTGCTATTCTGTTTTCTTGTCCTTAATAATGAATTGGTGGCTGTAGTGAAGGAAGAAAGAGATGTTTTCCAAGAGCCACTGAATTCGTATTACCACACAAATTAGCAAACATATTTTCCCAAGGAAATAAACATACGGTTCTGATATTTTCCAGTAAAAGTTCACAGGAATTTATGCAATCATTTAACTATAATAGTGAAATAAATACAGTGTAACTAAAATGCCCCAGTAATTATTATAATTAAGATTAAACAGATTCACTGAAAAACAGTGAATTTCATAATTATATGCTATTACAAAAGAACTTCTGTAATACAGGCCACTGCACTACTGTGAATTATTAACATTACACACATACACACAGAGTGTGTATTTATTAAAATATTCCATTAATAGCAAAAAAACATTTTTTCCCTGCTAGTTCAGATCACATAAAATGAAACTCAAGGAGCAGGGATCCAGGGGAGCAATCAGAACAGTTGAGGGCCTCACACAGGAAATTTTATTTTATTTTTCAGACAGGAAATTTTAAAATGGTCAATCACCTAACATTCTTAGAGTCTCTGAATAATTAGATTTATGTAAACTCATTCTAAACATCAATAATGATGAATAGGATGATAATGGCAAACAGTAATACTTATTTGGAGCCAGACATTGTGATAAGCAGTTTACATATATTAACTCATTTAATCCTAACAACACTCCTACGTGATAGGTACTATTCTTAGATGCATTTAAATAGATGAGAAAAATGAATCATTGATAGGTTGAGTAATTTGTGCCTGAAGTGATTTAACTACTAAGGTAGCAGAGGCAGGATTTGAAGTCTAGTTGTATGCCTTCTAAATCGATGCCTTTAGCCAATACATTGCAAGCTAGGGTTAAGGCCAGGAGAATAACCAATTTCCAATAGCAGTACAATGGTGAAGAAGGGCAGCATTGCATATTACGTTAAGTTTCCCTCTTCCCCCAACATGAACTTCAAGACTCCTTATCTGTGGTGCTGGGACACTAAATACTCAGCAGAAATGTCAGAAAAGTCCTGGGGCGCCTGGGTGGCTCAGTCAGTTAAGCATCTGACTCTTGATTTGGGCTCAGGTCATGATCTCACAATTCGTGAGGTCAAGCCCCACATTGGGCTCTGCGCTGACAGTGCAGGGCCTGCTTGGGATTCTCTCTCTCTCTCTCTCTCTCTCTCTCTCTCTCTCTCTCTCCCTCTCTCTGCCCTTTCCCGTTTGCACTCCCCCTCTCTCTCTTCTCTCAAATAAATGTTAAAAAAAAATTTTTTTTTAATGAAAGAAAGCAAGCAGGGATTTGGCTAACTATCTTTCCCTTCTTTAATAATCATCCCATCTAATGGGTGCCTGGGTGGCTCAGTCGGTTAAGTGTCTGAGTTCAGCTCAGGTCACAATCTGTGGTTTGTGAGTCTAGCCCCACATCAGGCTCTGTGCTAACAGCTCAGAGCCTGGAGACTCCTTCAGATTCTGTGTTTCCCCCTCTCTCTGCCCCTCCATGCTCATGCTCTCTGTCTCTCAATAATAAATAAACGTTAAAAAATGATTTGATTAACAAAACTGCTTCAATTCTTCACATAAAGATAGGGAGGGACAAGGACTGGGGTTACATAGCATGGGACATTAGGTCAGGCAAGGGAACTAGGAGATAGTTCATAAAGTTCCTGATACGTAAGCTCCAGGACTCTAACATCTACCTAATAGGGGTCCCTATGCAACCCATGAGATGAGTGGCTATAATTTTCCTGAGCACCAGGGCAACATCTGACATACTAAAAAGAAGATTCTTCCTTTCATTCAACAGACCAGCTCTATAGCTACAGCCATGTTAGTCTACTTGAACAGGAACTTAAGTCATGCAGAGGTTTTCTGTTTTGTTCTGTTTTTTAATTTTAAGGTATTAGAAAATGTCTGGTGCTAAACGATTTATAAACTCCAAAAAAATCTGTTGTAGATTAAGTGATGGTTCATAAATAAGCAAACAAAAAACACTGGAGAATATGACAATTAAGATAAAAAGGAGTAAGCAATGATGAATCTATAGATAAGATCTGTTCTCAGTTCTTAAGGTACTTGGAGAAAACTAGCATACAGGAAGAGCAGGGTCACAGGCAGAGAGAATACACATGTCATTAATAATCCAGAGGTATGTATCTGGGGAAAGAGAATGAACAGGAGTCATCTACCATAGAGAAAGAAGCAGCTGCTTGTTCCAGTAATCCCACGAGTCCTGTCTCAGTAAAGTACTTTCCAGAGCAGATACCTTCTTCATCTGGAGATACCACGTCATCTGAGACTGCAGATTCTTCTAAAACATTAGAGGAAATATTCTGGGGGAAAAAGTTGAAATGGCTTTAGATATGGAATTTCTTAGCATGAAAGATGTGTGTGAAGAAGTAACTGAAAATGAAATATAAATAGCAGCTTCGGTTTAAAAAGGGGGTGGGTAGTCAATGCAAAGATAAAAGACAAATTTCCAGAATCTTTCTCTATTTTGGAGATGACAATCAAATGGTACCATTACTGTCAGGTAACTTTTCCATTAATAAAAACTGTGACAATGAAAAATATGAAAAATCATGGGCTAAGGAAAATAGCAATATGATACAGGACATCTCGAGAGACTTAAACGGTCTTTATTTTTAACTTCAATGATCTTGTCAAAACTCCCCAAGAGGAAAATTCAAGTATGAAATGGTGTTTTGGCTTGCTTAACAAACATTGAGTTAATGAAAAAACTCAGGTAAAACTCTTACCCAATGAGACTGGGATCAGCCATTATTTCCAAAAAAGAAATAATACATACTACCTTAAATATTTTAACCTAAACATTTACAGCAGATAGACTCATCTGACATTTTTTTGAAGTTGATCTCAGGCCTTTTCTTTGTGTATGGGTCTCCAGATCAGATTTTCATGTAATCTCTCTTGACTAGACAGCAATAACGCAATCTTCATTTAATATTTCCAGTTCTATGGGGCGCCTGGGTGGCGCAGTCGGTTAAGCGTCCGACTTCAGCCAGGTCACGATCTCGCGGTCCGTGAGTTCGAGCCCCGCGTCGGACTCTAGGCTGATGGCTCAGAGCCTGGAGCCTGTTTCCGATTCTGTGTCTCCCTCTCTCTCTGCCTCTCCCCCGTTCATGCTCTGTCTCTCTGTCCCAAAAATAAATAAACGTTGAAAAAAAAATTTTTTTTTAAAAAAATAAATTAAAAAAAAAATAATATTTCCAGTTCTGGGGGTGCCTGAGTGTCTTGGTCCGTTGAACATATGACTCTTGATTGTGGTTCAAGTCCTGATCTCAAGGTTGTGGGATCAAGCCCTGCTCTCTGGGCGCCATGCTGAGTGTAGAACCTGTTTAAGATTCTCTCTTTCTCTCCCCCTCTCTTTCCCTCTGCCCCTCTCGCCAGCTCATACTCTCCCTCTCTCTCTAAAAAAAAAAAAAAAAAATAGATTTCCAGTTCTGGTTTCTTCAGAGTAAAAACTTGAAACTTAAAAGGTTATCAAATTATCCTAGATTTCTAGGAGATTTCTCCCCAATCTTTTGTAGTTGGTCCAAAATTAATTCAATAGCAACTGTTGTGGAGACTCACTTTTATCAAGTCTTTGCAAAACATTTAACTTAGTTTTCAGAGAAACAATGACTGACTTTCTTTCTTCATTCAGATTTCACCAGAGGACATAACATGTAATTAAATTTTGTAATTTCCCAGATCTGGCATTAACGGGTTTTGAAAAAAGCAAAGAAAGCATAACTGACTTCTGGTAAGCAAAGATTTCAACTAGTAGGTCAGAGGTATGTAACCCTAGTAGGGAGCAAACTATCATCTCTGGGCCATGGTATCTGCACATTTTATACAGGTATTGGAGAATGTTGGGTTATCTGATGTCTTAAGTAAAAGCCAATTGAGAGTTTCTACTGTATTCTGATTCTCAGCATTTTGGGTATATTTCATAGATGCTATGAAGCCCCTAGCAGTATAGGCAAAGAGAATAAATCTACTTAGCACTGATATTTAGAGGTAAAAAAAAAAAATGAGGAAAGAAAACTAACACGGAGTACTCTTTAAAAATGTATTCATGACAGTGACAGAGAACTGTTAATTTATCTTGTGAAACATCACCTTCAGTCTTTATGCTGTCCTTATAAGCTGAGTGAATCTTAACAGCAGTGAGAAAAGTTAAAACTATGAAGGACATACCTCAATTTAATGTAAACCTGGCAGATTCCTACCTGAAATGTTACACATCCCACAGGAAGGTATTTGCGGTCCTCCAGCATGCTCAAATACTCAGCAACAAGGGCTGCGGAGTGGACAAGGCACTGGGCAGCTTCAGCATGATTGCTGCGTTCTGAGTGTTTGCCAGCCATGTTCTGCAACCAGGTCAATCGCAGATCTGGAGAGGTCTGGTAGCCCTTGGCAATTCTAATTGGAACACAAATTCTTTTCAGTTAGCATTTGTTTCCCAAGCTGGAAGAGAGTTTAGACTGCTTGTTTAGTGTTTACGTAGAGAGGTTTCCGTTATTGAACACAACCTATTAAGACAAGTTTTCAAATGGTATGAAAGTGTCTTTAAGTATGTTTAAAGAAGTAACTGTAGGCCCATGCAATGGTTAATAGATGTTTTTTTGTAGGGGGACTAAAAAATGACATGGTATCAGTAAGGGAAAGCTATGGGAATTTACGTGTTCGTTAGGGGAATATAAAGAAATTTCATCGTCAAGAAAAAAAGATCTGTAAGATAGTATCATTGCATCATATTTATTTTAAGTAAAATGTTTGTTTTATTTGTGTCTTAAAAGACTCCAAAACTGTAAAAAGAGAGGGTCGTATGGCAAAGTTTTACTTGCATCTTTCAAGATATAAACAGGAATTACAAATTTCTCAAAATGTGCTCCTGCAAGTATCATGTTATAGGCACAACCATATTTAAAATCAGGAAAATTAATGTTAGAACATTAATACACTGGATTTTCTTCCTAAAGGGCTGATTTTTACATTTAAAATATGGGTCTTGGGTGTCTGCATGAAATCTAGGGCACATGATCCCAAGGTGCTAAATATGTATCAATTATTTTTTAAAATCCTCATTTTTGATAATCAATAAATATACTAAACAATTATTCATAGTTCCCAGAGAAGTGACACAGGGGATCTGATCTACCATTAGAAAATGACTTAAGTAATTCTGGTATGTTTAATTTTTTATCCAATGTTTTCTGTATGTTTTGCCAATTTATTTTTTATTTAAATCCCAGTTAGTTACCATACAGTGTAATATTAGTTTCAGGTAAAGAATTTAGTGATTCATCACTTACATACAACACCCAGTGCTCATCACAACCAATACCCCTCTTAATGCCCATCACCCATTTAACCCATCCCCCTGCCCATCCTTCCTCCAGTAACTATCAGTTTATTCCCTACAGTTAAGAGTCTTTTTGTGGTTCTTTTTATGGCTGAGTAATATCCCATTGTGTATATATGCCACATCTTTATTCATTCATCAGTCAATGGACATTTGGGCTATTTCCACAATTTGGCTATCGTTGATAATGCTGCTATAAACATTGGGGTGCACGTAGCCCTTCAAATTAGTATTTTTGTATCCTTTGGGTAAATACCTATTAGTGCAATTTCTGGATTGTAGGGTATTTCTTTTTTTAACTTTTACCAATTTAAACCCATTATACGAGGTATAAATGAATCAAACAAATGATACCTGTACATTAGATCAATCAACATTTCAGGATCTTCCTGGTGTTCCTTCATTTTAACAGTATCAGAAAGAATCATATGGAGATTGAAAACCAAATCTTGAACCTGAAGCAGAGAATTTTATAAAAAACATTCTTTAATTATCATTTATTCACAGTCACCACATTAGTTTGGAAGATATTTTAGATAAATATCTGAAGATTGCAAAACAAATAATATGATACTGATAGAGTTCTAAAGAATGCGGGCATGCTGGGGTATGGTGAGTAAAGGGTAGTAAACTTTATACTAATTCCTGAGCTGGCTGGGTTTCGTTTTTTGGGGTTTTTTTTCTTTCAGTTTTCTCATCTGGAAACAAGTAGAACTAGAACTAGAAATAAATGTAGGGATATACAGGATTCAAGAGGAAAACACAAAAGGATATTCTCTCCTATGTTTCTGATTCTACCAAAACGTAGTTTGTAAAAACTTTACTTTTTAAGGCAAATTACTGTTTCATTAATAAGTAGGAATAATATTTCATCATAAAGTTTCCTATTTATTTATACGGTGTCTACTATTTGTTGTATTTGTTATGAATGCACAGACTTACATACCAAAGATATCAACCTTTCCAAGAAGGAAGCATGGCTTATTGAAACAAAAAGATTCAGCACTATTTATAGCCTAGGATACGTGGCTTGAAAGAAAAATAGAGGTTTTAAAAAACAAAATTTGATTTAACAATTTAGAAACTGTCTATTTATAATTCTATTTCAGTTAATTATTTAGAAAGCAGTGTTTCTGACCTGATCAGGAAATGTTGTTTCCCTCAATTCCAGATCTTCTTCAGCATAAGTCAATATAGTCTTTAGAGAACGTCTTAAGAATTCCTCATTAAAATTTTGAGATGTGCCCACCAAGGAAGACAGTGACATGGTTACCTGCATTTTAACCCTAGCAAAGTTCTGTAACAGAGAAATTGTCAGGTCAGCATTTAATACAGAAAAGCTTAAAAGAAAAAAGTTTATACTTTTTTTACTTGCTAAATGAAAAAGTAAAAAAAAAAAAAATACCATTCCAAATAGTTATACAAAAATTTTAGAAATAAAATATACATATTAAAATCTTATTTTAAAACCTTAAAACAAGACATAAAACAGAGTTTTGCTAAGAATAATATGCTACAAACAGAGTAAAAAAACGAAGCCATGTCTCAGAATTGAATTAGGGGCTCCTGGGTGGCTCAGTCGGTTAAGTGTCTGACTCTTGACTCTGGCTCAGGTCATGATCTCATGGTTCGTGTTCGAGCTCCGCATCTCTACCAGTGCAGAGCCTGCTTGGGAGTCTCTCTCTTCCCCCCTCCCTCTCTCTGACCCCTCCTCCCCTCATGTGCATGCGCTCTCTCTCTCTCTCTCTCTCTCTCTCTCTCTCAAAATAAATAAATAAACTTAAAAAAAAAAAAAAAGTATGGGGTTGCATGCTTGGCTAAGTTGGTTGAGCATCCAAGTCTCTCTTGGTTTTGGCTCAGGTCATGATCCCAGCGTCAAGGTATCAGCTCCATGCCTTAAGATTCTTTCTCCACCTGCCCCTCTTGCCTGCTCGCATGCATGTGTGCTCATTTACTCTCTCTCTCTCTCTCTCTCTCAAATAAAAAACATATGAACTTTAGGAAGGAAAGCAGAAATAAATAAAAGGCAGAATAAATAAGAAACTCAAGGCAAAAACAAAAACCAGAAATAGAGGACATAAAATAGGAGGTTACATGTGAGCTCACAATACTTGAAAAAAAAAAAGATAAAAGACATTTAAACTTATAATTGGTAAAAGAAAGAAAGGATGTCATGGAGAGCACATCAGGGATTACAGGACAGAAATTCTGAGAAAAGGAACCACAATAATTGGAAATTTTAGAAGTGTTAAAAAAGAAAAGAAAAATGATAGACAAAAAGTAAAGCAAAACAGATCCAACATATGTATGTCTGTTTGGGAAAAACCCTAAACCCTGGAAGAAAATATTCTATTTTACATTCAAGAAAACATTCTGAAATAAATTGAAAGCAGACATCATGTGGCTGAGAAAATTAACAAACATTGGTCAATACCAAGACCCATTCTAAAAAAGGTATTTAATTTTAAATCTAAAGAAAGAATCCCTAGAGCAGCTGGGAGGGGAAAAGTTATTTAAAAGGGAAGAAAGTATCAGGTCATCTTCAGATATCTCTACAACAATATGTAAAGCCAGAAGATGATGATATTCAAGTATATTTTTTTTTCTTTTTTTTCTATTAAGTGTTCTTTATCTGGTACATTTTACTGATCTTTCCCACCACCACCCTTTTTTTAAATTCAGTCTTAGGCAAAAAATTTCATAACCATCTTTGCTGTCCTTTAAATATAGAAAACACTAAACAATCAAGAATGTGAGAAATACTATTCCCAAGAACTATCTTGAGTAAACAACTAAAGGACAATATTTAGCCCAATACGAGAGGATTAAAGCAAAAAAAAAAACAAAAAAAAGTAACAAAAGATATAACAGTTATGAGTATCAGTTTACTAAATAGATAATAGAGATAATAAAAGAGAAATAAACTATGTGTAGGCTATAAATCATCTCCTTCAGTCCAAGTGGACCAAAACCAAAAAAGGGTATAGAAAAATAGAATAATATAACTAATATGGTATATTTAACTCAGTACTCTGAAATAAAGAACACCTTTCTTTTTAAATGCTTAACATTTATTTCATGTCCACAGTACAAAAAATGAGACATAGTATCTACGTTGTATAATCACACTGCAATAAAACTGATAATTAATATCCAAACTTTGTAACAAAAAGGACTGTCAACTCTTCCAGTTAAAAGTACAAACTGGGGCCTGGGTGGCTCAGTCAGTTAAGCATCTGACTTCAGCTCAGGTCATGAACTCGCGGTTTGTGGGTTTGAGCCCTGCGTGGGGCTCTGCTGACAGCTCAGAGCCTGGAGCCTGCTTCAGATTCTGTGTCTCCCTCTCTCTCTGTTCCTCCCCCACTTGTGCACTCGTTCCCTCTCTCTCTCTCTCTCTCAAAAATAAAGAGGAAAAAAAAATTTTTTTAAAGTACAAACTGAAATTACAAAATACCTGCAAAACAAGAATATGGAAAACTGTATATCAGAATCAATGAGATACCAATAAAAAGTGCTCCAAGGACAATCCTGGGCCTTAAATACGCACATAAGTAAAAAAAAAAAATGATGTAAACATTTGACTCAAAAAAATACAACACATGAATATATAATCAAAAAAAATACTTTTATAAAAATTTTTATTTTTTTTATTTTTTTTTTATTTTTTTCAACGTTTTTATTTATTTTTGGGACAGAGAGAGACAGAGCATGAATGGGGGAGGGGCAGAGAGAGAGAGAGAGAGAGACACAGAATCAGAAACAGGCTCCAGGCTCCGAGCCATCAGCCCAGAGCCTGACGCGGGGCTCGAACTCACGGACCGCGAGATCATGACCTGGCTGAAGTCGGACGCTTAACCAACTGCGCCACCCAGGCGGCCCCCCCAAAAAATACTTTAACAAAAACATGGAATTCTTCAGACTGGTATATAGTCATAAAATATCAAATCAAGATTTTGATTTGATTTTGATTTTAATTTTCTTTATCTGTATTTTCTTTTTACTTAATGATAATAATTAAATTTTCCAAAAGCTCAAGATACATTTATATTCTAATTTTTACTACTATATTTTATCTTTAGTGCAGGAAGCAAAATTGGAGATTCAGATTTTTAAGATATACACCCAATGAGAAATATCAACACAGTCTAAGATTAGTCTCAAAAAAAAAAAAAAAAAAAAAAAAAAAATTCCATGCTCCCCCCAAAACACATTTACCAGACACTGCAGGAGTTATATTTCATTATGAATCCAGAGATAAATACTTACATTACCAATTTCAAAGTTCTGTCTCATAAGTAGGTACAGTGAGGCACTGGCATGTGACCGTATTGTACTAATGCTGCTGCTACAGTGTCGGAGAAGCCGGAGGCATAAGTCAGCACACTGCTCTGTTTCTTCTTCAAACAAGAGTTCAGGGAACTGTAAACAGACAAACAAAAACAAAAACACCAACACTGAACTGATGCAGTAGAAGTTCCAGAGATATATTAACATAGCCTGAACTAGAGATGTGTTAGTATAGCCCAGTTTTAAAAAACAGTTCAGCAATGTTTGCTAATCGGCTAATATTGACAGATTGGGATTGAATACTGAATACGTCACTTATTAGCCAGTAGTGTAATGTTGGACAATGTCTCATCCATAAAATGGACCTAACGGTATTATCTACAAGGGACTATGGGACTGAGTAAGATTAGACACTATGCATAAAACAATATAGTAACCATAACCAACATGTAATAATTCTATTAATATGTTTTATTATAAAATGCTATATAAGTAATTTTCATTGGTTCAAGTTTTAACAGCTCTGCATTCCACATTAGATGACTATGATGAAATAGATACCTTCAAGATTTAAGAATATACCTACGTTCAGAAAACCAACATAGGAAATAAATATCTGAAGTAGTTGAACAAATGGAAGTACCTCCTATTCATCCACGGGGTAAGTTAATGTCAACGGAATGAACTATTTACACCTTAAATTCTTAAATAAATCAAGTTAATGACAGAAGGAGATTAAGAGAAAACAAGGAAAGCCCCATATTTTAAATCAGTTATTAATTTCAAGCTCTTCTCCACAACAAAACTTTTTTTTTAATGTTTATTTTTGAGAGAGAGTGAGACAAGAGCGTGAACAGGGAAGGGGCAGAGAGAGAGGGAGACACAGAACCCAAAGCAGGCTCCAGGCTCCGAGCCACCAACAGAGAGCCCGACGCAGGGCTCGAACTCACAAACTGTGAGATCGTGACCTGAGCCGAAGTCAGACACTTAACTGACTGAACCACTCAGGTGCCCCCAAAACTACTGTTTTTTAAGCCCCAAACTGGTTACAAGTGATCCAAATAAGAGAGAACTGAAAAGGCAACTAGTAGAAGAGAGGCAAAAAAGAATCATGGGTCTTAGGTTATTATTAAATTTTTTTTTCAATTTTCTAATCTTTATTTATTTTTGAGAGACAGCATGTGAGCAGGGGAGGAGCAGAGAGAGAGGGAGACACAGAATCTGAAGCAGGCTCCAGGCTCCGAGCTGTCAGCACAGAGCCTGATGCGGGGCACAAATCCACAAACCGTGAGATCATGACCTGAGCCAAAGTCGGAAGCTCAACCGACTGAGCCACCCAGGCGCCCCTTAAAATTTTTACTATATTAACCAAGGAGTGTTAAACGATCTTAGACAATATAAAGAAAGCAAGCCAAGTTGGACAAGACTGAAGGTACAAAAATAACCTACCTTTGAAACCAGGGCTCTCTGTGTAGCGAAACAGTGTTGTAGATAAACTGCACTTTGGTTACAGGCCATGCTATGCAGTAGGACTTTTAGCACCCCACCAAGGATGCTCTCTTTGGATTCTGTTACAGAAACCGTCTGCAATTTAAAAATAAATAAATTTTAAAAATAGATGAATTATGGCTCAATAAATGTTTTTTGCACAACCCCAATTCACCAAATCTATACTTTAAATCCTTCTTGTTTGTGTTCTTACCTGGACAACAATCTCTAATGTATCCAAAATGATTAGGTTTGCTTCAGTAGCCAGATTTCCATCAATCAGTGCTTCATGCTCAATCTCTGCTCTTGATCTAATACAAAATATTATAAGTATATTTACCTTTTAAAAGAGCCAATAGATCCACAATTCAAAAAAGACTTAAAGATACATAGAAATAAAAAACTTGGAACCATTTGTCAGTATTTGCCTTAAAGAAAACTTGTAAGAGAATAAAAAGACAATTATTTTACACATTATAAGTGTTTTCTTTTACCCTACATTTTGTCAACCACGTCAGTACAGATTTTCACATCCCATTGTAATTCTACAATACCACTGAAAACAAATGTTTAGCTTTCAGAGATGTGGCAAACGCAGGAGCATATTTTTTATTCTCAATGGCACAGACACTAGGTGGTGCTATGTGGGCTTGTATTTAGGGCTGCTTCATGTAAAGCAATACTCAAAATGTTTAGTGTTCATCTTACTCCTTCAAGGATTTTCGACATATTTACTTAGGATAAAAGTACTTATTTTTTTCCAAATTGTCACCTAATTTCTCAGTATTTTTGTTATCAAAAATAGAAAAAAATTTTGCTATAGATTTTTGATACAGCAATTTTGATACAGAAAGTGATTTAACTCTTCCCCAAACTCTGGACAGAATCACTCAATAGAAACAAAACAAACTGATGCAATAAAGTGGTTTTCTTAAAGACTAGTATTTATTAAAAATATAAAGAGTAATATTAAGAATAGCTCCATATGATTTGTGGGTAAAATTGACGTTTATTTTAGTAGTGATAGATAGATAGATATAGAAACAATTACACCTACATAGACAAAACAAACACATAAATCAAGGTGGAAGAACAAGAACATTTTAAATGTTAACTTTTCAAAGTTTCTGGATGTTTAAACCTCTGAATCTTTATTACTACCACTTAGGAGAATAGTTCATGAATTTACATTTTATAAATTAAAGGAGAAAATACAACATAGTTAGAATTAAGTTGGGAAATATATATATGTTCAAACTTAAAATTTCAGCAAGATTTTGTGAAAAAACCTGACAATAACATGATGGTTTAAACAAAAAGAATCGGGAAAACACCAAAAAAAAAAGCTTCCTTAAAACACAGCAAGACATGCAGAGAAAACACATTACACAAATGCAAAAGAAAGCAATATACTAATATCATAGCATCTTACTGCTTTGTGATTTCTTTTTTTTTTTTTTAAGTTTATTTATTTATTTAGAAAGAGAGAGAGCGAGTGCACACGTGCACACCAGCAGAGAAGGGGCAAAGAGAGAGGGAAAGAGAATCCAAGCAGGCTCTGTGCTGTCAATGCAGAGCCCCACTTGGGGCTCGAACCCACAAACCGTGAGATCAAGACCTGAGCCAAAGACAAGAGTCAGATGCTCGACTGACTGAGCCACCTGGCAGCCCTATCCTTTGTGATTTCTAAAAAACAAAACACACCTGGAAAAAATAAAGAAATGGACTTGAACAGACAAGGAGGAGAGAAAAGTGGACACACTCAAAGTTTAAGAATTTTTAAGTATTATTGTATTCAATACCTGCTATAGTCTGAGTATTTGTGTCATCACTAAATTCATGTTAAAAATATAATGCCCAAGGTGATAGTATTAGCAGGTAGGGTCTTTGGAAGGTAATTAGGTCATCAGGGCAGAGCCCTCATGAATGGGGATTAATGCCTTTATGAAAGAGGCCCAGGGAGTCTGCTTGCTCTTCCACCAAAGACAGCATTCTTGCTGTAACCCTGATGAGGGCCTTCACTAGACATCAAACTGAAGGTGCCATGATCTTGGAATCCCAGCCTCCAAAACTGTCAGAAATAAATTGCTGTTGTTTATAAGCAATGCACTGTGTTCTATTTTGTTACAGCCTGAAGAGACTACGACAGTTTCTGGTAATCCAAACTCTCATCTATATGGTAGCAAGTCTGTGATTTCTCACTCTACTGGCTTGCATATGGCAGTGTTTCCTACGGTCTATGATGTTACTATCTGTGTACTTCTGCAAGTTTATCTGTGAAAATCCTTGAAAGCCTGGTCTGAAGATGGTCCTCAGGTAGCGCGACTGAGCAGCCTGGTTTACTTTAGGACAGGACTGAGGGATTCCCTGGGATGAACATTCAGTGCTAACACTGGGTGTAGTACTAGGCAAACCTGAATGAGCTTGTCATCATATTCTCAAAGTTTACTGGGCCAGTCAAGCTACTTGAGGCCTAACTTGTAATTACAAATTCTCAAGACAAAAATTTCAGCCCCTTGACTTAATGCCAAGTTTCAAGCTAAGCAATGTTACCTGAGGTCACATGGGCAGTAAGAAGGGATTATTTTTGGTGGCTCTTACACTGAAGGTCCAGCTCATTAGGTACAAGCTCTCAGGAAGTGCATTTTTAGTTGTTTTTGGCAGTAGGGGTCAATTAGTGTTCCTAGCTTACCTCCATGCTAGAAACAGAAGACCTGCAGTGTTTCCTTCTCTTAATTATATTTTAAGCTCCAAAAGGACAAAGATTAGCTTTCTAATTCTTGGATCCCTGAAATATGTTCAGTGCACTCCCAAATTACATGAAAAAACTGTTGCAGAATGTATTTCAAAGGCATATTTTTGGAGACAGTTGTTGGAGACAAAATGGGTAACATTTTGCTTTACTATACCACATGAAAAATTCTCCCCCTAAATATTTTTTAATCTAAAATTTAGACATTAAATATAACTGGGCGCCTGGGTGTCTCAGTTGGTTAAGTGTCCGACTCTCGATTCTGGCTCTGGTCATGATCTCACAGTTCATGGGATTGAGGCTGTCAGCACAGAGCCTGCTTAGGATTCTCTCTCTCTCTCTCTCTCTCTCTCTCTCTCTCTCTCTCTCTCTCTCTCTCTCCCCTTCCCCCACTCACACACATACACACATGCGCTCTCTCAAAACAAATAGACATCAAAAAAATTAAACCTATTTTGTTGTCTAAGATTTGAATACCTAATATATATATAAAACAATAAAATTAGCCATTTTCCTCCTGCATTTGAAATCCAACAAGCCCATCAGTAACATAAAATACGTTATATTACTTGTCAAGCTTCTCAGTGTTTTGACGCCAGTGAGTCATATCCTTTCTCCACCTCAGATTTTCTTGACTTCCAAAGGCACTTCCAGATGGGCTTCTCTCTGTCAAATAAATTTCAAAGCCATTTTTAAAGTGCTGTTTCATTTGGACCACCTATATGTATATTTGCAAATATATAAGATATACTGCACAATGTTAACTTTATACACAGCCATTTTATCCTCACTACAGGTAGCAAAAACTAACAATGGTACTCTTTATTAAAAATGTTTTATGGGGTGCCCGGGTGGCTCTGTCAGTTAAGCATCCAACTTCGGCTCAGGTCGTGATCTCATGGCTCTTGAGTTCAAGACCCACATCAGGTTCTGTGCTGCCAGTCTGGAGCCTGGAGCCTGCTTCAGATTCTGTGTCTCCCTCTCTCTCTGCCCCTCCTCTGCTCACGCTCTGACTCTCTCTCTCTCAAAAATTTTTTTCACTTTTTTATAACAGTTATAGCAGAAATATATTACCTGCATTATATATAAAAAAACCAAACGCCCTTTTATATAAGCAAACTTTCTAACACTGTTTTCTCTGAACCTAAACCATGGCTTATTAGGCCCTACGTGGGTCTTATAAGACCTTATTTCCTACCACACTCTCTCTCCTACTTATGCCACCACACTTATTTTGTGTGTGATTTCTATATATGCTCCTGACTTAGGACCTCTGTAATAGTGGTTGTTCCTCTTATGTGACCGTGCTTCCCACAAATTTTCATTGACCAGTCATTCATCACCTCCACATAAAGGTCTTCCCCAACTCCCCAATACTTCCTTTCCTCTTAATTGGCTTTAGTTCTCTCCACAGCACTTATCATCACAAGAATATAAGCTACTTAAGAATGGAGATTATGCCTATTTTGTCCACCCCTTTATGTTTAGGGTTGACAAGGTGTCTGGCAATACTGAAGTTCAATAAGCTTTTCTTTAATATAGAAACAAAGTAAGAAGGATTCCTAAAACAATTAGGAATTATTATTTGGTCCACAGAAGACAGGACAGGAGAAAGAAGAGGGCTTTCATTCAAGGCTTCTGGGATAGAAAGCAGACAGAATGCTGTGGGCTCCCAGAAGGGGCAGCAGTGACAGAACTGGTTCATACAAATCCAGCAGAAGTGAAGAAGGTATTGAGAATTGTGGAGAGATTTACACTTAAAGGAAGGAATTAGCCATGACTTCAGACTTTCAACTAGAAAACTAATGCTTCTTTTTGAAAAGCCTGAGATTTTAAATTGGTTGGGAGAATGCAAAGAAAAAGGAAAGTAAAAATTTAGAGTCCAAGTAGAAATTTTAAAAATAATGAGAAATGAGGCACCTGGGTGGCTCAGTTGGTTAAGCATCCAACTCTTGATTTTGGCTTAGGTCATGATCCTAGGGTTGTGGGATTGAGCCTCGAGTTGGGCTCTGAGCTGACAGCATGGAGCCTGCTTGGAATTCTCACTCTCTCCTCTCCTCTCTACCCCTCCCCACACTTGTGTGCGTGTGCTCTCTCTCTCAAAATAAATAAACTTAAAAAAAAATGAGAAGCAAATATGCTACACAATAAAAGACATGTCTGGACAAGTCTTCTGCTTTCTCTCCCTTCCCTTCACTTTCCTTCTCTTCCCACCTCTTTTTTTATTATGAAACCTCTATCTTTAAAAAATTTGGTAAAAGAAAACAAAAAATATATGCCTGTATTTACCCAGTTAACAAAACAAATATCTGGGATCTATTTACATTTTTATCATTAACTTTCTTCCCCCCATGAAATTGCCCCTCATCTCTTATCACCCAATGTCTATCATTGGGTGACATAACTTGGGTGTCCAAATTCAAATAAGAATTGCAAAGGTCTTATTTTTCTAAGAACTTCAATTTTTTAAAAATTAAGATACAACAGACGTATGTCATTATATTCGTTTCAGGTGTACAATATGATTCAATATCTGTATACATTTATGAAATGATCACCACTCTAAATCTAGTCAATATCCATTACCACATATTATAATTTTCCTATGATGAGAACTTAAAACCTACTCTCTTAGTAACTTTCAAATGTACAATATGGTATAAACTGTAGTCACCATGCTATACATTACATCCCAGTACTTAAGTATTTTATAACTGGACATTTGTACCTCTTGACACCTCCATCCTCTCTGCCCTCCTCTCCCCCCACACCTAGGGCACCACTAACAGAGGTATCTAGGAGTTTATTCATTTATTTCCTTTAGATTCTACATATAGAATTTCAATTTCTACATTCAAACAAAGATGACTGTCCCAAGGCTACAGGTTTAAAAACATAACATACTACTAACAGTGCCACTCTCTCCAACAAGAAACTTTAGAAAGAGGTGCAGTAGAACATACAGAACACTACATCGGAAGTCAAAAGAGCCTGGTTCTGTCACTTAGTTTATGATCGTAGGCAAGTTATTTACCTCTAGTGAGTTTTATTTTCTTTAACTTAAAGGTTGAAGATAATCTTCATTAGATTTCGGTAATAAATGAACTAAATAAAAGTTCGTTTTCATATATATTTTTTAAATGTTTATTCATTTTTGAGAGACAGAACACAGTGGTAGAGGGGGAGAGGGAGGGAGACACAGAATCCAAAGCAGGCTCCAGGCTCCTAGCTGTCAGCACACAGCCCAGAGTGGGGCTCGAACCCACAAACAGTGAGGTCATGACCTGAGCCGAAGTCAGGCACTTAACCGATTGAGCTACCCAGGGGTCCCTCATTTTCATTCTTTTTTAGAAGGTTGTTGTACATAATAAATCTGTAAGTACACTATACATTGCATACAACTAAAGTGGGGGAAAAAAAGCAAATGGTGCTCTTAATTCCAAAGGCAAAGATTCTGTATTATTATGAAATTCCAACCATAAATAGCATATAAAAGATATTTAAGTTAACTTGAATAAATGATCACTATGTTTATGGCTTATCAGAAAACATTAAAAATATTCATGTAAATGTGCATTCCTCTATTAAGTCAAATATACATTGAACTATTAGCATATGTCATGTATACAGGTGACTAGGCCATGTCCCTGACCCTAAGGAGCTCTCAGCAACGTCATTATTTGTGACTTCAGAATTTACAAAATGTTTAAACACACGTGGGTCACTACAATGATGAAAGATCAGTTAGTTACACTACCTTCTAAATTCCCAAAACAATCAAAAGCGGATAAGGAAAAGGAAAGTGAGGAGATGGAGTGACCTGGCCAAGGTTATATGGCTAAAGGATAGCAGTATCTGGGAGTAGAAACAGGCCTCAAATGCTACTAACTTGTTTCTCTCCCTGATACCTGAGGCTGAGGGACAATATCTTTCCCTGAAATACAGGCTATTTTAATTCATTGTACAAACTAGGAAATTTATTTTAAGAGTAAGAAGTGATGCAATGTAGCAAGTATGAAACTAAGAGTGAATCCTAGTGTCAATTATGGACTTTGGGTGATAATGATGTGTCAGTGCAGGTTCACCAGCTGTAACAAGTACACCACTCTGCTGAGGGATGTTGATAATAGGTAAGGCTATGCCTGTGTGCTAGGGAGTATACAGGGAATCTCTGTACTGTTAGCTCGATTTTGCTATGGACCTAAAACTGCTTTTAAAACGTCTATTTTAGAAGATAAGGGATGCTATTCATAATCACATAAGGACAACAGGAATAAACTGAGACTGTCCAGAACAAATCAGGAAATATGTTCACCCTACTCAGGACTCGAACTTGAATCCCTAGAGAGATGTGGTTATTCAAGTTAATTCAGTTTCATTTAAAACACTTTTTTAAAAAAAGTGTCGAATCACTGAAGATTTGCAACAATGACCACTGTAATAAATATTTCAAAGAAACTGAAAAAATTCTCACCAGAAGGAGAAGATAATGTGTACGTACCAAGCTGTCCTCGGCTTCGGCGCACCATTTCTTGCCTAGCACCTATGCTCCCAAGAATAGCTTCTTCAAGCTTTGCTCTCATGTCTTTTGATTTCTTAAAGGTCAAACTATTCATTCTTTCAAACACTTTCTTTCCCTAAAATTTAAACATTAGCAAAGAAGAGCCATTGAGGAAATTTCCTTCTTCCTTTTCCACATTATGTTTTCTTTCTCATTATTCTCTGCAATGGTATAGTGATCACTTACTTTGTACTCAAAGCAAGACACGCAGAGATAAAGCAAATCTAATAGCCGGTTTAGCTGTAGGACTGAGAGATCTGTGAACCACTTTTGTAGAACTGTCTCATCTGCATTCTTGAGAACCCAAAGTAGACAGATCAAAAGGCTCCGACTCGATTCTGCTGAAAAGGTAGTGTGTTGCCTACCACTCTGAAAATAAAGAACAGTAGAACGAGACAGACTGATCAATGGCCATTTCTTTTCTGGGGTTGTCAACTGTTTTCTTCTAACTGTAATAAAACAAAAATTACTTAAAAAATCGAATATTTAAAAAGAACCATTTGATTTAGACAATACTTGAATAAGTCATATAGAGCCTTAAACTTCAGGTCCTGAAACTTAATAACTTTTTCTGGCATTGAAAGATTGTTTTAATTCATATGGTAGGGTTTCCTGTAGACAATAAACACTGAAAGAAACAAGGGAAAAACATAACAGATCCACTATTAAAACTAAGATATCTATGTTCATCATGTCTGATATAATATGGTAAAAGAAAAAGCAAATGACTCCATAAAGTGGTGTAAGAATAGAGCAGAATAGTAATAACAAAATGTTTATCAGGCTTAAAGAACCATGGATTCCTCTCAAGGGCCACTGACAAAAGGGAAGAGTCTTAGACCATACGTAAATAAAAGGCACTTTCACTTAGAGAAATAAGGTGAAGGTGCTATCTTCAGTCTTCAATCTGCACTTGTAATACAGCATGTGAAAATGAAAAAAATGAAAAAAAATGAAAAATTAGGAATAAAAACTTGTCTACAATACCATTTATTCCATATTTACTCTGTTCTAATCATCATGCTAAGCTCTTTCTGTACATTATTTCATTTAGTCCTCCAACAGTATTACCAAGCAGGTTGTATCATCTTAGTTTTACAGACAAGAATATAGGATGACAATTAACGGTGATGATGATGACAAAACAGAACATTTGAGATGTGCTAGACACTGTGCTAATCATTTCTCATTTGACTCTCACAATGATTTCTGAGATGGTATTAATCACTGTTATTTCTAGTTTAAACGTAAGGAAATGAAAAGCTAGAGATTAAGCCAAGATTTTAGTCCAGGTTAACCAGGCTCCAAAGCTTATACTCCTTACCATTATACTACATTCTAAGCTTTGGTTAAGTAAATATACTAACTAATAATAAGAAAGCCTTGGAAGGGATGTTGAGAAGAAAAGACAAAGGAAAGTTTAACATACTTAACTGTTGGAGTCATGATCTCAACTACTACCTTACTCTCCCCTCCATCCTAGATGATAAAAATGATAGCAGTCGACTCTTCTATGATGCTTACTCTGTGCTAGGCACTGTACTTAACACTTTATGCATAATAACTTATTTATCCCTTGCACCCATCCAAAAAGATAAATATTATTACTCACCACATCTTATAGTCAAAGAAAACTAAGACACCGAGAAGTATTCTATACAGGTATTTTGCAGTAAGTAGCAGGCCTGAGATTCAAATGCAGAAGAAAGGGTGGCTCCAGAGAGAAATCAAACACTTATCTATGTTCACTATGCTTGCACATATAAGTGAATTCACCTACATAAACTCACTTAACCAAATCACACAATAACCAAATTAAGAACTCAATGGAGTGATTTAAAGTAATATTAGGTAGAATTAAGGAGAGAATTAGTAAACTGGAAGATAGATCAAAAACAACAACCCAGTGTGAAGAACAGGTTAACAACAAGATGGACTATACAGAAGAAGAGAAGAGACACAGAGGATGCAATAAAGAGGACTAACATAAGCTTAACTGGAATATAAAAAGAGGAGAGACAGAATGAAGAAGAGGACATATTTGGGCAGATAATAGTCTAGAATTTCATAGAACTGAAGATGCTGAACCTGAACTACACATTTAAGAAGTCCAAAAAAAAAAAAACCCAAGCAGAACAAACATAAAGAAATTCAAAACTAGATGCAACAGAATGAAACCACAGAAGACCAATTCTAAGGAGAATATCATAAAAAAGAGGTGGCGGGAGAGACAGATTATCTTTAAAGAAGCAATAGTTCAACACCTTTTTTTTTTTTTTTTTTTTAAGAGAGAGAGAGAAAACATGAGCAGGGTAAGGGAAAGGGCAGAGGGAGAGAGAATGGGTTTTTTTTTAGTTTATTTACTTATTTTTGAGAGAGAGAGACAGAGCACACGTACTTAAGAGTGAGCTGGGGAGGTGCACACACAGAGAGACAGAGACAGAAAGAGAGAGAGGGAGAGGGAGACAGAGAATCCCAAGCAGGCTTCGTGCTGTCAGCACACAGCTCTATGTGGGGCTCGATCTCATAAACCATGAGATTACGACCTGAGCTGAAATCAAGAGTCAGATGCTTAACCAACTGAGCCACCCAAGCGCCCAAGACGCAGCTAAAGCAGTAATTGAAGTGTGTTTGGGTGGTGGAGTCAGTTAAGTGACCAACTCTTGACTTCGGCTCAGGTCATGATTCCACCATTCTGGAGTTTGAGCCCCATATGCAGCTCCCCAGAGCCTGATTGGGATTCTCTCTCTCTCTCTGCCCCTCTCCACTTACATTCTTTCTCTCTCTCAAAATAAATAAATGAACTTTAAAAATAAAAAAGTAGCAGTAATGGAAATGAGAAGACAGTGGAGACAATGCCCTTAGCATGCTGAAAGAAAACAGGATACTCAGATGCTATTTCAAAAAAACACAAAATACAAAAACCTTAAGAATGAAGGTCAAATAAAGATATTTTTCAAAGAAACACAGAAAGTTCATCACCATAGCACAGAAAATTCTAAAGGATACAGTATTTCTTATGGAAGGTCACAAATTTGGGAAAAAAGCAAATACAGTGGTGAACACATGTGCAAATTTAAATGATAATTAAATTTATATAGCCATACAAGTAATAATAATGTCTCTTGAAGTTTAATGATATATACTATTAAAAATGCATGAAAATAGCATTTAAGTAGGCAGAAAGGTAAATAAATAATCAACCTGTTCTAAGATCCTTCTATTAACCAATGTGAAAGTAAGGGTAATGATTAAATGAGATGGAATTTAATTTAAGGAAGTATACAGTGATTTGTAATACAATGAAAAAAAGAAACAGAATGTATAACTTCTAAAGTAGAAGAAAGGAAAAAAATAGAACAAGGAAAATGAATGAAAGGAAAAAAATAATAAAAAAGAACAATAAATGAGACAAAAAGGCATACGGGGTGGGACAATATGAAGTAAAATTAAAGAATGTTAAGTACATTAAATTTAGTTATATCAAATTAAGTGGATTTTATTAAAAATTTTTTTTAATGTTTAGTTTTGAGAGAGAGAGAGAGAGAGAGCGAGCTCTGATGGAGGAGAGTGAGAGAGAGGAGACACAGAATCTGAAGCAGGCTCCAGGCTTTGAGCTGTCAGCACAGAGCCCATTGAGGGGCTCGAACCCATGAACATGAGATCATGACCTCAGCCGAAGCTGTATGCTTAACCGACTGAGCCACCCAGGCACCCTAAAAATTTTTTTTAATGTTTTATTATTTATTTTTGAGAGAGAGAGAGAGAACAGGGGAGGGATAGAGAGAGGGAGACACAGAATCTGACACAGGCTCCAGGCTCTGAGCTGTCAGCACAGAGCCCAATGCAGGGCTCAAATTCATGAACAGCGAGATCATGACCTGAGCCAAAGTTGGATGCTTAACTGACTGAGCCACCCAGGTGCCCCTAAATTAAGTGGCTTTTAAAAACTCTAGTGAAAGACAAAAATGAACAGACTAGATTTTAAAAATTTAAGACAAAAATCTAACTACATGTTGATTATAAAAGACACATGTAAAACATAATTTTCAAACATTTAAAACATAAGAAAAAAATGTTGAAAGGAGAAGGATGGAAAAACTCATATATATATCTTAGAAGATAGACATCTTCTACTAATACAATACAAAATAGACTTGAAGGCAAAATAAAAAGTCTTACAATTCATGTTTATAAGAGGTGCAATCCATCAAAAAACTAACAATTAAAATTAGGTATTTCATAATAAGGCCTCAAAGGAAATGAATCCTTAGGAAATGACAAGTTATTAAAAAGCCATGATTTTAATGGGATATTAGAATAAGCAGACAGAATTCAGTAAAAAGAACAAAGGTTTAAACAAGAAGACTAACAAATTTGAAATAACAGGTGTAATGGACAAATACAGAACACTGAAATACACTAAAGAATATGCACTTTCAAATACATGAGCTATTTGCAAAAACTGACTAAATACAAGACCATGAAACCAGCTGTAACAAATATAACAAACTGAAAAATTATACAAAGTTCTCTGATCATGAAATCAGGTCAAAATCAGAAACAAAGGATTATGAGAAATTTTCCTATGACTAGATATTTTAAAACAAAAACTTAGGGTATAAAAGACAAAAATAATCATAATGAACTTCAGATATATTTTGAACTGAATAATAAAAATGCTACATATAAACTGTGGCATGTAACTAAAACAATAATTAAAGGAAAATATACAGGCTTAAAATATGTACCAAAGAAGAAAGGATGAAAATTATTAAGTTAAACATCCACCAAGAAGTGAGAGAAAGAAAACTATAAATGCAAAAAAAAGTAGAAGACATTAAATAATGAAGATAAACATTCAAAAGAACCCAAATTGGTTCTTTATAAAGACTAAAGATATACACAAATTTCTACTGAGACTGATTTAAGACAAATGTACAAAAAAATCAGACACATAAATGAAACCATTTATATTTACTACAGATGGTATAGACACTAAAAAGATTATAGAAGATATTTGAATTTTGTATGCCAATAGATTTTAATAAATTTCTATTAGAATAAAATTTACAGAAACCAGTATAAAAGGAAATAGAAAACTTCAACAGTCTTAGAGTCATTAAAGAAATTAAATCAGTACTTTTTAAACTTTCAAAAAAGAAAACTCCAAGTACAGATGGCCTCACCCACAATTTCCCCAAATACTCAGGAAGAAATAACTCCAATTTTAAACAAGTCTCTACAGACAGCATAAAAGGGCAAATTCCCTGGCTCATTTAAATTGGCTTAGCTAACCGTGATTCCAAAATTTGTAAAGAACATTATGAGAAAAACATTACAAGCAATTTTACTGACAAACATAAATACACGTATCTTAAATTACAGCACATAAAATCCATGAATACACAATCGTGAAAAAAAGCTGGGTTTAATTCAGGACCTGAAGGTAGGTTTAATACTAGAAAATCAATTGAAAGGGGCCTCAGTAAAAGATTAAAAAGCAAAATAACAGGTGCCTGGGGGGCTCAGTTGGTTAAGTGTCCAACTTCGGTTCAGGTCATGATCTCATGGTTTGTGGGTTCGAGCCCCGCATTGGACTCTGTGCTGACAGCTCGAAGTCTAGAGCCTGCTTCGGATTTTGTGTCTCCCTGTCTCTCTGCCTCTCTGCTTGTGCTCTGTCTCTCTCAAAAATAAACATTAAAAAAAAAACCAAAAAAGGCAAAATAACATGAGTGTCTCAGTGGATGCAAAGAAAGCATGATTAAAATTCAACTACTTGTAATTAAAAACAAAACTCTTAGCAAACTAGGAACAGAAGAGAACATCCATAATGTAATAGAGGAGAGCTAAAAAAAAAAAAAAAAATCCAAAACAAAAAATCCCCCAAAACTACATCACATACGTTTAAGAATGAAGTGTTCCAGTTTCCCCTTTAAGGATGTTATCACCACTTGTATTCAACAACTGTACTGGAAGTTTTAGCCAATAAAATAAGTTATGAGAAAAACTTGAAAGAAACAAACTTCCATTATTCATAGATGACTGGACTGTGTATGTAGAAAAAAAGCCTATACATATGTTATTAGTTTAGCAATTCTGCTAAAAATAAACATCACTGTATAAAATCAATTCCATTTCCACATGAAAGTAATCAACAGTTGGAAAAAATAATTTTTGAAAAATATGACATTTATAAGATTATATATAATTATATGTATTATATAATTTTATAATATTATAAAAGTAAAAAAATATCAAGGACCAAAAAACACATCTACAAAAAATGTACTAGGGCTCTTTTAGTGAAAAGTATAAAAGTGTACATATTTATAGACATTAAAGAAGGCCTAAATAATAGGTAGACCTTTCATGTTCAATGATTAGGAGATTCAGTAGTGTAAAAGTATCAATTGTCCTCAAAATTAACCCACAGAATCATTACAATCTTAACCAAAATCCCCACAGATTCACCGGTTTTTATTTACTTTAGTGAAACATCATGAGCTAATTCTAAAATTTATGTAGAAATGCAAAGGGCCATGAATTAGCCAAGAAATTTTTTTTAATATGCATGAGGATTTTTTTTCTTTTTTTTTTCAAGCTTTTATCTAAATTCCAGCTAGCTAATATATAGTTTAATTATTAGTTTCAGGTGTAGAATTTAGTGATTCATCACTTACATAGAACACCCAGTACTCATCACAACAGTGCCCTGCATGAGGATTTTTTTCTATATGACAGACCATACATAGATAGTACTCCTGAGGAGTAAGGAAAATAATCTTTTAATAAATGGTGTTGAGAGAATTTGGTATAATATAAATAAATGAATGAAACTGGCTCCCTAAATTCTACTGTTCATAAAAAAATTCCAGGTAAATTTTAGGATTAAAATAAAAGAACAAAAAAGTATTTAAAACACAGGGAGGGGCACATGGGTGGCTCAGTCCATTAAAGCGTCTGACTCTTGATTTTGGCTCAGGTCATAATCTCATGGTTTGTGAGTTTGAGCCCCTCAATGGTCTCTGTGCGGACAGCACGGAGCCTGCTTGGGATCCTCTCTCTCCCTCTCTGTCTGCCCCTCCCCGCTCACTCTTCCTCCTTAAAAAAAAAAAAAAAAAAAAAAAAAAAAAACTCATCAGGTTAAAAAAAATAACAGGGAATATCTTCATAATCTTGAAATAGGAAAAAATTTTAAAGATACAAAAAAACACTAGCTGTACAGGAAAAGATTGACAAACTTAAGTATTTTAAAATAAGAAACTCTAATCACCAAATCACTGTTCAGTGTGTGATAAAAGCAAGCCACAAAAAAGGAAGTATTTGAGCCACTTATAATTGATAACGGGCTTGATCAAGAACATATAAAACTCATACAAATGGTAAACAACGGCAGACAACCAAATGGCAACTGGGCAAAAACTCTAGACACCTCAAAAGAGAAAATTCAAATTGTCAACATATATATGAAGAAGTACATACCCTCAGGAAAACAAAAGCTAAAATGGGATACAACTATAAATTACAGATTGACAAAAATTCTAAAGTCTGAAAAGTCTAAATGCTGATGAACATGTGAAGGAATGGGAACTCTCATACTACAGGTAACATATAAACTGAGACAAACCCTTTGGAAAATACCCAAGTATACTGGTAATAAAGATACACATAGATTCTATAACCCAGCAAATTCCACTCCTAGGAAATATCCTGAATAAAAGTATATACATACAGGATACATGTAAAGGAATCTATAGGACTACTATTTGAAATAACCCAAAATCAGAAACCATTCACGCATCCAAGAATAAAATAAGTTAAAAAAAAGGTACATAGTTTTATATATAGTCAGACAATTGAATGTCATACAGAAATGCGTATCAGTAAATTATAGCTACATTTTATAATATGGATGAATAATAAAAATATAAAATTAAACTACAGGATTTAGGGATGCCCACTTGAACGGTAAAATGATAAGCAAAATTAAGCAATTAGTTAGAATAGAGGGTGGCGTGGTGGATAGCTGTGGTGGAGAAGAAAATCCAATTGGCTGAAAGGCAGCCAATGTTCTATATTTTGTCCTGAGAGGTGGTTACAAAGGTGTTCATTTTACAATGTTTTGTAAATTTGTACATTTATGATTCATGTAATTTTTAATATATAGTATATTTCACCTAAGAAAAGTTTTAAAAAGTGAAAAGGATGGTCAACAAAATGGTGCACAGTGGTCCTTCTGAGAGGAGGGATTGGATTGAGGGCAGACTGGGAACTTCCAAGGAATCTGCAATGTTCTATTTCTGAAGTTGGGTGGTGGGTACATTATTGTTTCTTTTATTGTTATACTTTAATTGTACACGTACTTTTGATGTTATACATACAAAATAATATATAAAGTACAAGGGATAAAAGAAAGTTGATAAATTGAATTCATCAAAATTAAAAACTGGTGCACTTCAAATGACACAATCAACAAAGCAAATAGAAAATCCACAGAACAGGAGAAAATATTTGCAAATCACATATCTGATAAGGGATTTGTACTCAGTATATAAAAAAAAAAAAAAAAATCCTCTTGGGGCGCCTGGGTGGCGCAGTCGGTTAAGCGTCCGACTTCAGCCAGGTCACGATCTCGCGGTCCGTGAGTTCGAGCCCCGCGTCGGGCTCTGGGCTGATGGCTCAGAGCCTGGAGCCTGTTTCCGATTCTGTGTCTCCCTCTCTCTCTGCCCCTCCCCCGTTCATGCTCTGTCTCTCTCTGTCCCAAAAATAAATAAACGTTGAAAAAAAAAAAATATCCTCTTAACTCAATAACAAGGAAGTAACACAATACTAAACTGGCAAAGAATATGAATGAACTTTTCTCTAAATAAGACATACGAAAAAGATGTCTCAATAAGCAAACGAAGATGCTCAACATCAGTAGACATTAGGGAAATGCAAATCAAAACCACAGTGAGATACTACTCTATACCAAGGTGGTTATAATAAAAAAAGAGATAATAGCAAAGGTAGGTGAGGATATGAGAAACAGGAATCTTAATTTATTGTTGGTGAGAATGTAAAATGGTGCAGCCACTTTGAAAATTCCGAAGTTTCCAAAATGTTAAACACAGATACCAGATGACCCAACAAATCCACTTCTAGATATCTACCTAACAGAAACAAAAACATATGTGTACACAAAGACATGTATACAAATGTTCACAGTAGCATCATTCCTAACAGTCAAAAAGGGAAAAGGATCCAAATGATCATCGACTGATAAATGGATGAAAATCTGGTATATCAATACAAAAGAGTATTATTTGGCAATTAAAAAAAAAGGAAGTGCTGATATACATTACAACATGGCTGAATCACAAAAATATTATGTTTAGTAAAAAAGCTAGACATAGAAGATCACAGTATGTAATTCCATTTACATGAAATGTCCAGAATAGGCAAATCTAGATAGATATAAAGTAGACTAGGTGCTGCCTAGGGCTGAGAGGAAATGGGGAATGGCTACAGAACAGGCCTCGGGGTTCTTTACGGGGAAATATTCTAAACTTAGATTGTAGTGATGGCTGCATCTGTAAATATATCAAAAACCATGAAATTGTACAGTTAAAATGGATGAATCTTTTGATATGTAAATTATCTCAATAAAACTAAGTCAACAGGCTAGCTTCCATAAGTATTATTGCATTTTTCTGAAAGAACGTCATTTGAAACTTTAAGAACTTGATCTTGGTCTACTGTTTGTTTCCTCTCTGCTCCCATATCCTTTGTTCCTTAAGGGGGGAAATTACAGGGGCAGAGAACCTATCAATTTTCTTAAACATGAAACAGGATAAATATTAACAGATTAAAAAAAATATTTTCAATTGCTAAACAGTGAGAATATTTCTTAGGGTTGATAAAGAATAAAATGGATTTTGAAAATAGGGGCGCCTGGGTGGATCAGTCGGTTAAGCGTCTGACCTTGGCTCAGGTCATGATCTCGTGGTTCATGAGTTCAAGCCCTGTGTCAGGCTGTGTGCTGACAGCTCAGAGACTGGAGCCTGCCTCGGATTCTGTGTCTCCCTCTCTCTCTGCCTTCGCTCCTGCTCACGCTCTGCCTCTCTCTCAAAAATAAACAAACATTAAAAAAGAAAGAAAGAAAAGAAAGAAAATAGGCTATATACAATAAGGCAACTTTCAAATTTTAAATGACAGAATACACAGCTCTATGCCATAAACCTTGAGGTATTAATAATTTTTAATTTTTTTTTTTTTTCAACGTTTTTTATTTTTGGGACAGAGAGAGACAGAGCATGAACGGGGGAGGGGCAGAGAGAGAGGGAGACACAGAATCGGAAACAGGCTCCAGGCTCCGAGCCATCAGCCCAGAGCCTGACGCGGGGCTCGAACTCACGGGCTGCGAGATCATGACCTGGCTGAAGTCGGACGCTCAACCGACTGCGCCACCCAGGCGCCCCGAGGTATTAATAATTTTTAAGACAACTTAGTATAAGATAAGCAGAACCTTAATGTTTCCACAAATAAAACTCACAGTACTTTTGCATCAGTTAATACAATAACCTGTTATTTAAGAGGATATCCTTGTAAGTATCTGTCTTTCCAGGAAAAAACTTCTGCAGGAGGGTTGTTCTTACCGATGATGTGAGGAGGAAACTGCCGGGCCTGGTTAGCTGAGGGACTGATGTTCCTGCAATTGCCATGGCAACTGTCTGGCTTATCATGCTTCCGCTCTCACTTTCATAGTCATCAGTGGCTATACAAATTGGTCTTCCTCTTTGATTGTGAGTTTCTGGAAAAATCATCCCAAAATAAGTAAATAAAATTCCATTTAGATTAATTAATGGTTACTGAGCATGCAATTTCCTTTCCTATTCTCCATTACCCTTTAAAGGAAAAACCTATTAAGATGTAGTATTTATCATTAGATTTACTTATTTTAGACAATATTTTAAACATTAACCCATTCCTACAACAATAATGTGTAGTTCTGTAGAGAACTTTAACTTGCTAGTAAAAGAAGATATAATAATATAAACATTTCTGCCTTCAAATAAAAGAAGCCCATTTAGCGATCAAAATACTGGTTGAACACTCAAGAACCAGTCCCATAAAGGCATGGAGTTGGTTATCTTTGTATCACCAGCTCTGTTGAAGTTCTTAATATGTATTAGGTACTTAGTAAATGTTTGTTTTTTATTTTATTGAACTGGAAGTACTTTATCAGGTTAAATGTTAATTTAAATGCAACTACAGTATTTCCTTTAGGGCAAATAAATTCTAAATATGGAAAGCAAGAGCAATAAAATTTTGTGAGTTCTAGGTTTTAAAAAGCAACGGAACTTCAACTTATAAACCCAGTATTAATGATAAACATAATTCTTGATATTCAGGGGAATATTAATTTCAGTCTTATATATGAATAAAATTGTGACTGAAGGTGGTAGACATCTGTCAAGTTTTCTTACATATTTTCTTCAGATGAACAGTATTGTCTCATACCAAAAATCCTATTTTCTAATAGGTAGGTACAGAAATGTCTTATATCATTAAAATTCATCTTAAGAACCAGTTAAGAAAAGTTTGCAGTGAATTCTCTCACATAATCAAAAGTTATTCAGTAATATGGTTAAATATTTATAGTTTACTTATGTCAGTGTACATTTTCTTATAATTCTTTCGCTAAAATAAGATCTTTATCCTCGAGCTATTTCTAATATTTTTAAACACTGAGATTTTCTTTAAAAATTTGTTTTAAATATACTAAGTACCTGTAAAGTCATACAGCTGAGGAACAGTTTCCATGATAATGCCAATCAGAGGTAGATACAACATGGCCACCCTAGCCTTTATCTGGGGGTCAGAGTACCGTGGGTCTGAGTCGTGACTGGATAGTAAATTGTGTACCATATTGATGACTTTCTTGTGCAATCCAAACAGTCTATTTTAAAAAGAAGATGAAGAAGAAGCAGCAGCAGTAAGGTCACAGAGATTAGTAAATATCGTTAAAGCAAATAGTAAGTCATGGTACTGAGTTAATTTTAACTTAAACTTTGCCATATATTTGCATGTCTTTCTATAAAACATTTCTCATAAAATTAACAAATGTCTGTATAAAGTAAGGATAGAGGGAAAAAAGAAATGCTAAACAAATTCACTGAGGAGTAAATCTGAGTGTTTTTACATTATCTCCTTATTAGTGCATACTCATATTGAATATGAACAGTCTGGTTATATTTTAAAACAAAAAACAAAAAGTAAATCATAAGTAGCTTCAAATTTTATTTCAAATTAGATCTTTTACCAAAAGTTTACATTTACCAAAACTAAACTTTTATTTCCTTTTTCTAATAGAAAAATCCTCTACTTAATGGATTATGCAGTCCATAGGCTCGAGAGTTGCCTTTGATGTCTCTTTCGAAAGTCAACTTCCTTGCTCATTCTACCTCATTCAGGCCCTGCACCTTCCCGATCCCTTCAGTTTCAACTGGGCTAAAATACTCATCATCACTTTTTTTTTTTTTTTTTTTGCCTCTTTTTATGTTAAAGGTGCTTTGACTATGCCAACTATTCTAATTAAACATTCGGTCAACTTCCATAGGCACTCTTAAGGTAACACCTGGCAGTGGTGTCACATCTCATTCTCTCCCCTGCAGCCTATCACCATCAGTATGAGGATAAGACTTTACCTCCAACTTCTGTCTTTTAGTAAAGAAAAACCATTCCAAATTTGCTCTGGCCAGATCTTTTAACACATCTGCACCTTTGTATCTCCATCATTCCTTCTGTCTCAGAAAAAGTTGTATCTTCTCTCAAAAGGAAATTTCTGCATTATGTTCAATGAACCGCATGTTTCTTCAACAGCTTCAATGCCCCCCTCATAAACTCTTCCCTTCTTTCTTTCAAATGAGACTTTCCTATGTTGAAAATACAAGTTTACTTAAAACTAGTTTCCTCTAGCTTATATAGTATCCCTTCGCAATAAACTACTATAATAATTTCCCCAGTAATAAACTTCCTGAATATACAGTCCATAGCATGTGCTTACTTCCTAGTAAATGGAATTTTTAAATAAATTTAGAAAATTTATTTGATTTTTAATTATTTAAATAAATGTATGCTTTTATTAAACAAAATTAAATTTAATTTAAATATTTAATATTTAAATTAAATTTAAGTATATAAGCCCCCTACTCCCTTTTTTTTGAAACTAACAGTTTGAATGTTTACACATGGTACTGTAATAGCTTTATCATTTAATAGCTAAATAATTTTTTAGATATTTAACTTGTTTCCCTACTTATGAGGGTAATTACCTACCTCATAAGGCAGCTGTGAGAATTAAGCTGCGTAGTTTATGTAACATACTTATTAGCACACTATCTTGCACACTGCCTTCTGCAGTATATACTATCTTTTATCACTTTTTAGATCACATAGCCAATTTCAAAGCTGGGATTGGAAACCAGGTAGTCTTACTCCAGAGTCCTTAATCTTATCTGCCACTTTACATTGCTATATATGAAATCAAGCTGGAGATTTTTCTTCTTTCCAGATTTTTATTCAGAAAGTGTAGTTTTAAACACTGTCCAGAAACACATGTAAATGACATATCTCAGATTTTATTCTCCAGTTATCTACTCGACACTGTCATCTTATCTTTTTTCTTCTCAATATTTTCTCCAAATAGTTCCAAACCTTCCTCATACTCTCTCTCATTTCATCCAAATCTCAGATTCTGGTCATTTGCTTTTTATGTTCTCCCTTGTGAATTTTTTCATTACCAGTGATGACTGCCAAACCTGGGTGCATATTCCTTAGCTGTCTGCAGCTACCAGACTGACTTCAACCCACCTATAACCCACTCATCTTCATGAAGCTTTTCCATATGTCTACATTACTTAATCATATGCAACTATTAAATATATGTTTATGCAGGACCTGCAACATCCTATTCTACGTGTTAGGGTAAGACATGGTCCCTGTTTTTAAAGAGTTTGAATAACAACAAACACAGACACGAAAATAATTCAGTGTCACAAATGCATAGTAAAGGTATTCATGTTCTATAGAACTATGTCTATGCTACAAAATTAGCATTTAATCATAGTGTATGGTTTCACAGTCTTGATTTTCTAACTATAATGAAAGTTTCTAGGGAGCAACTCTTTGGTTTTAAAACATATTATTGCCACTCAAAAAATTATTCTCATTAGTAAGCAAATGAAGTAAAAAAGCATTCCTCTCAAGGATCTAAGGCATTGTATGCTGTATTTTATCTATATACCATTAAAGAATATACAATTTAGAGATGGGATCTAAGTCTCTTAGTCACTCATTCATTGAATTAATATCTATTTATGCATATGTATTCATCCACTTTGTACTAGACACAATTCTAAGGCATTGGAAGGATGGTAGTGAAAAAGAAAGATCAAGTGCATGTTCTCATGAAATCACACTCTAACGGGAGAATACCGAAATTAAGCAGCAAATTTCATATAAGTGTTTTGTAGAAAATAAAAGAGGGCTACATGTTTAAGAATGATTGTGGCAAGGTAATGTGGCTCTAATTTTGCCTGGATGGTCAGTGAAAGCCTGAGAAGATGCTATTTGAGTGGAGACCTGAAGAATCACAAAGAGCAAATGGGTACATGACAGTCATAGAGTAATGTGAGCACTGCTTCAGGCAGAGAAAAGAACCAAGTGCAAATACCCTAAGGTGTGAATGACTTTGGCACATTAAAGAAACAGAAAGAAAGACCGGGATGGCTAGATTTTAGGATGTGGGTAGGGAAGACACTGGCAGAAGTACACAAAAGCCAGGTAAATAGGACTTTGAGGACCATTATTAAAAGTTTGGATTTGGGGTGCCTGGGTGGCTCAGTCAGTTAAGTATCCAGCTCTTGATTTTGGCTGAGGTCATCACACAGTCATGACATCGAGCCCTGTGTCAGGCTCTGCACTGGGAGTGAAGCCTGCTTGAAATTCTCTCTTTTCCTTTCCCTCTGCCCCTCCATTCTCTCTCTCTCTCTCTCTCAAAAAAAAAAAAAAAAAAAAAAAAAAAAAAAGAGAAGAAAAGAAAAGAAAAGAAAAGAAAAAAAAGTCTGGATTTTACCCAAAGAATATGAAAACACTAATTCAAAAAGATATATACACCTCTGTGTTTATTGCAGCACTATTCACAATAGCCAAGATATCGAAGCAATCATCCATTAACAGATAAAGAAGATATAGAATATATATATATGCATACGTATACGTATATACATATGTATACATATACGTGTGTGTGTGTATATATTGAAAAAATATATATTTTTGAGAAGAAAAAAAATAAGATGACAGATACACACACACACACACACACACACACACACACACTGGCATATTAGCCATAAAAAAGAATGAAATCTTGCCATTTGCAACAACATGGCTGGATCTGGAGGGTATTAAGCTAAGTGAGGGGTGCCTGGGTTGCTCAGGTTAAGCATCCAACACTTGATTTTGGCTCAGGTCATGAACTCATGGTTTGTTAGTTTAAGCCCCATGGATTCTCTCTCTCCCTCCCTCTCTTTCTCTCTCTCTGCCCCTCCTCTGCTCATGCTCTCTCTCTCAAAAATAAACTTAAAAAAAAAAAAAAAAACTACACGATATAAGTCAAAGAAAGACAAATAACATACAATTTCACACATAGGTGGAATTTATGAAACAAAACAAATAAAGATAAAAAGATAAACAAAAAAACCCCAGCCTGTTAACTCTGTACAACAAACTGATGGTTACCAGAGAGTGGATGTGTGTGGGGAGGGGTGGAAGAGGTGATGGGGATTAAAGAGTGCACTTGTTGTGATGAGCACTGGGTGCTGTATCAAGTGTTGAATCACTATATTGTACACCTGAAACTAATATTACAGTGTATGTTAACTGGAATTTAAATAAGAATTAAGAAAAAAAAACTCCTAAAGATCCTATTATGAGGATAAAAAAGGAATTATTATCCAAAGGAATAATGATCATGGAAATTTTTAACAATAACTATTAAGATAGAAATACCCTATAGGGAAGCTGCACCATAATACTCAAGCTATTTCTATAAATTCAAATCACCAGACAATATGCCCTTTCCTTACTGTATCAATTTCCAAAAATTCTACAGAAGTGTACACAACTTTGGAAGTTCTTAAAACCTAAAGACATTTGTTTATAGGACAAAGTTTGAAATAAAATGCTATATAGTATGATGGCAAATGACACATTTTCTGTACAAGGAATCAAATAGAAAACCAGACCATTTTCCTCAATTGAAATGTGTCTACTGTATATACCAATAAATCTATGAGTTAACCCACTAATATGCACAAATATTTTGTATAACCATTAAGAAGGGGGGGAAATGCTACCAAATAAACCACAATACGCCACTGAGTTCAAGACAAACCTCAAATTCGGAGATGATAAAGTATGAAAAAATGGCTTTCTTAAAATCAATGAAATACAAAAATAACATGGGTATGGAACTTAGTAAATACAGAAGTAGATTACGAGTGGTGCAGAGTATTCTTTTGATTCTTAGAAGTATCGGTGTGATACTTCTGTCCCATTACCCAAAACTGATATTCTACAAGGCAAAAACTAGTCTACTTACCCTTCAGCATCAGGGTCTAAAATGACAGCCAGCTCTGTTAACACAAGTCCTGCCAAATAATGCTGTTGGCGAAAAGGCACAGACAATTCAAACATATTTGCAATCTTCTGGTCTTGTACGTTTGTGGAAAATCCAGAACTCTGTTTGGGAGTGAGGTAGGACAAAACAATAATAGCTGTGCAACAGAACATCCTACAGACAGAACATTACAACAAATGCAGTACGAGCATTATCTCAATATGAGATACACTTTGTGTAGGGTAGTTTATTTTACATTACTATTATTCGCACTGGAAAAAGTAACTGCTCCTATTTTTCGTACAGGAGACTATGATGAAAAAAAAACACTTTTAATTATTTTCAATTTCCCTTTTCTCATACTGAAACTTTTCCAACTGTTTTTTTTTTCCCTTATTCTTTTAGCCACTTAATGTTTCAGTATCATACCCTGAAGGAGAAAAAAGTAACTCAATCCAAATGACATATTATTTTTTTAAAGATTTTTAATACTGCAAATAGCATCCCTCCAAGACACAGTTCAAGGCAAGAGTGTTTACAATCTCATCTCCCTCTAATCCACATTCAAGACCATCCATGTGATATTTTTCAGAACAAAAGGTTTCAGATTTCTCTATAGAGAAATCATCTTGCTAGTAAGTATATAAAATTATTCTTGCCTATCCCTACCCCAGAAACAGTGAGGTCTCTGTCACCCATTAGAATCTGAAAAATATATGTAGATAAGAAAGTAGGGAACAAGATAATGGAAGACATTCTATTAATTTCTTGGCTGAATGAGATGTTCAAGGGGGGGAGTTAGGTATAAACAACTGTGTTTCATTACAGGTTTTAGGAACAGTACTTACAATTAATTTGTTCTTCACTCTGTGGCCACATCTTTGGCAGAGGATGTGGGAAGAAAGCGAAACACTAGCCTTATCCATTCTAGGAAGAAGTGTATGCTAGCCAGGTAAAAGAGTATGTGAAAATAGGCCAATCCCTAAGACTTTTCATAAAGGTAAAATGAAAAGTTGTGGGTGCTCTCTGATGTTTTCCAATGTAAATAAAATTAAAATTTTTTTTCTATCAAACATCTGAGATTGAACCAGGCTTCTCTGATACTAAAGCCACAAAATCCTTTAATCTCCATCTGTATGATAAGATACATAATAATTGCTACAACAACCTTTTTTTGCCTTGAGAGAAACTACTAGCTGTTGAAGTCAGTTGTACCCAATAAAACCCTATGAACATCCATCTGGTTTCCTTTGGGTTACCTAGGTACAAGAGAGGTAGGCAGGACTTTCCCAGGACTGCACTGCAGTTTGACTTCTTTCTTTGCTAAATTATGCTTCACTTTTTTTCCTTTCACAGGTATTGATCCCTATTTAACATCTTCCATCCCAAGCTCAAGACAACCTTGCATCTGCTTCAAGAAAACCCATCTTGTGAAAATATCTAAAAAGGCTTATATAAGTGAATTCACTCACATGGATGTGTATAAATCTCTAAGAAGAGTACAACATAGTAGATAAGAACTTGGGTTCTAGAATAAAGTCTACCTGTGCCTTGATTCAAAGCCTAGCTTTGCCACTTATTACTGTTCGGCCTTGGGTAATTTAATGACCTTTCTGTATTTCCTATGTAAAATGTGTTTCATATGTAAAATGAGAATAACAGAACTTACCTCCTAGAACTGCTCTAAAGGGCAAATGATCAATACTTTTAAAGCATTCAGTATGGAGCCTATCACATACGTATTATTCATAGTGTTACTTATAATTTTTTCCAGTGTTTAGAATGCTTTCTTACAAACATGGGCTTTAAAAATTTTTTTTCAGACACTCTGCATACCTGAGATGTTGCAGAAGAAACAGAAGGTGATGGTGATGCAGGTGGAGTAAGCAGGCTGCAGGGCAAGTTTAATGTAACATAGTGCTCATGGCTGCAGACAATTCGCAGAAAATCCAGTCTCAAGGACACGAGGACACTTGGATTTGGTAATGAATAAAGCTTTGAAGATACCTTGTAAGCATTATATAAACAAAAGAACACCAATTGAATATACCATTTCTCTAAGCCAGCATCAGAATGACAGATTAAGGAATTAAAGAACAGTATTCAGTGGACAGTTTTTGGATTTTGTGGTTTAAACATTATCAGCTTTTCCCAGAGTTACTGCTAGAATAGAAACTTTGGAACTACAAGATCTATTAAGATTTATAAATCCACTGACTAGGCCAGAAGCCACATTCTTTATATTTCCAATACAGCATTAATATTTCCACTTCTCAAAGATGCACTTTATGAAGCAAAAGTCTACCACCAAAATAGCTCCATGAAAGAAATGATACATTCTTTGGATAATTAGTACCTTGTGTTACTCTATATTGATGATTACCTATTTGTCTATATACCCAGCTACACCATAAGCTACTCTCAGGAGACATATATACACTGACTTAGGAGCTCTGGCATCCTAGGGTCTGGCTCAATGTCTGGCAAATATAGGATGTCAATTCTTGAAGAATAACAACAGATTTGAGGAGCAACAGAACATGAAGTTTGGGGGGGGGAGTAAAAATAATACGTATTAAAATTTTTTTTAATGTTTATTTATTTTTGAGAGACAGACAGAGTGTGAGTGGGGGAGGTGCAGAGAGAGAGAAGAGACACAGAATCCAAAGCAGGCTCCAGGCTCTGAGCTGTCAGCACAGAGTCCAATGCAGGGCTTGAATCCACGAGCCGCGAGGTCATGACCTGAGCTGAAGTCAGATGCTCAACTGACTGAGCCACCCAGGTGCCCCGGCAGTGTCTTTTAAAACAACACTTAACTGAGTGAGCCACCCAGGTCCCCCCCCCGCCCAATAATACATATTATTACAAATATTTGGAAGTGGGTCAGTGCCCACATGTAGTTTTAACTTCTCTATTAAAAGAAACATACAATAAACGCATCCAATAGAACAGAGCTTCAAGATTCTAAACATTAGACTGCCAAATAGCATTTCTAAAGAAGTAGTTCTCAGAAACGAGACTGTGGACCAGCTGGGAAATGTTACACACACACTATGTCCCACACTCCCCACCCCCAGGACTCAAAGTACTCAATAATGCTGGGATAGTACCCAGAGAGCTATATATTTTTAAATTTCCTTTAAAAGGTAATTCTAGGATGATTATATAGCTCACTTACCCAAATGGCCTGTCAGGACCAATAACTAATGTTTTCCAAAAGGCACATTTCATTAATCAGTTGATAAAAATTTTAAACTAAAGTCAGTTTTTCAGGGAAAAGTTCCACGATGCTTTTTTTTTTTTTAACGTTTATTAATTTTTGAGAGAGAGACAGAATGTGAGCGGGGTAAGGACAGAGAGAGAGAGAGAGAGAGAGAGAGAGAGAAAGAGAGAGAAAGAGAGAGAGAGAGAGAGAGAGAGAGAGACAAAGAATCCGAAGCAGGCTCCAGGGTCCATGCTGTCAGCACAGAGCCTGACACGGGACTTGAATTCACAAACAATGAGATCATGACCTGACCCAAAGTCAGACGCTTAACCTATTGAGCCACCCAGGCACTCCTATGATGTTTTTAGTTTAGTAAAAACAACATAACAAATGACACTGGGGATTTGGGTAAACATCTGTCCATGATTCTAAGCTCTACAATGTCTAGGTCTACATTAGAAGGAATACAAAGCAAAATGAAGCTGCTTTAAAAATCACCCAGTAAATACACAAAAAAGTTCACGTGGCTGTTCATTCAGTATAACTGCTACTCTTGCATGGCATCTTGGGGGATGCTTTACATTTAGACCACTGACTTGATGATCTGTTTCAGAATGGGAATCGAAGAGTCATGAGTGGGCCAGTATAACCCAAGAAAAAGTCAGCTGCACAGGTACCAGCTTGCCATTGTCCTGTAGCCTTATAAAACAAATGAAATTTACTTTTTTCTTACTAACAAAAATACACTGCTTTTTAAAAACATCAGTATATGAATGTATTCTTGAAGATCTCTTAGCTGCAACCCTAGAAACAACAAACACAGTATTTAATTGTTAATTATTACTAACTACACATTACCTGTTTGTAGCAGGTCTTAATAAGGCTAAAGACAAATCCTCTATCCATAACAGACAGCAGATCGTTGAGAAAGAATGCAAGGCTTGTGTTGAGTCTCTCAACCATTTCTGTGTCCTGGAAAACAGAATAAAAAGCAAAAACAAATAAAAGTATGATAGTTTAATGTGAGCTTGAAAGAGATTCAATTTAAAAAAAAGTTATCATTACCTTCTGAAATCGTGAAACTATATCACTAGCAATTGTGCTGACAAGAGCAGCAATGTCATCCATGAATCGTTCTGGAAAACGACTTTTCCTTGGTGCATCAAGTTTATCATTAAAGTATAAATGGTGCACCATGCTCTTTACCTGAAAAAATAAATAAGCCATTAGTTTAATTTCTTATGGATGTAATTAACAGCTAATCACATTAGGGCTATTTTTTCAAACTGCTGAGTGATTTAACAGATAGCCGAAATACTTTTAGCTCCTCAAGTATTTTGAAAATTTCCCTGCAATATTTTGTATGCTCCCAAGAAATAGGACACACTGTACAAGTCAATCACTGCATCACCTCTGTAAAATTCTCCTGGCTATCAACAGGAAAAGAATTATGAACATCAACAGAAAAAAATTTCACTCTTTAAAATTGTTTTAAATGAAATCTTTCCACCACTCAACATTTTGACATTCCATATCCCGCAACTGCAGCTCTAACAGCCTAAACACATTGACTTCACTGCAGTGTCTTCAGCCTCTAGCATAGAGTAACATAGGGTGAGGATACATGAATTACTGATGACTCAATATGAATATTAAGATATTAGATCAAAATTAACAAAGTGATTTATGTGTACAAAATGCTTCTGGATATCAATTCTTAACACAACAATGTGATAACAGTAATAGAGAATTCAGGGAAATTGAAGCCAAGTTTCAACAATTAGTAAATAGCACAGCCAAGACTTCAACTGCAGCCTTTTGACTATTTAAAGAATTTGAACATACATATAAGACTCAAAAAATAAGTCAAAATTCCAATGTGATCTTATACTAAAAGCACAAGAATTACAAAATTAGCTGCCTATCACTTACATAGGGTCCCTGACTTATTTTCTTTTGTAGATTAGTAAATCTTTAAGAAAAAATGTCTTCTTATCCCTAATATAGGCAACATTCAATGCTGAGAATGATCCTATGATATACTCTGAAAACTCCTTTTGTTTCTTCCATTCTTTTGTTGTTTTGTTTTCTTATTTTTGTACACATTTCTCTTTTGCAAGGAAAAATTTCAAGGACTTCAGCTTTCTAGAGGCTGAACAGGAAGATCCCTAGGGCCTGAACACCTGAGTTTGAATCACAGTTCTGCTATCTAGAAGCTACATCAACTTAATCTCTCTGTGCCTGGGTAACACGCAGCTCACAGGGGCGGTGCCACCACACTGTATGCACTCGGTAAATTTTTATTGCTTTTGTGTATATATGTGTTTATGTGTGTGCAAATATTTATTAAGATATTAATTCGTTTGTTTTTAATACCATTTATTGAATTGAGTGACAAGCGTTGTGGGCTTTTTTTTCTTTTTTCTTGGCTGTAACTGGCATTTCCCTAAGAGCTTTCTAACCATAAAAGCAGTGAGTACCTTATAAAGCTCTTTTTATCTGTTTGGGATGAAGTCTATAATACCGCCATCATACAGTAGCCACATTCAGACAAAAGAACAATGTACCACGTTTCCTTTAAAAAGACAGCTGCTTCTGCAGCCATCTCTAGAAAAGTGGTTAACGAGAGCTTCCTAAGTCCACCTCAATTGTGCCGAGTGTCCACAGTGTTTATTTAGAGATGTAACACACATAATTTTGTCTTGGACACACACGTCAAATCATGCCATAGCATTAGAAAAAGATTTCTAGGAGAAAATAATGAGCTAGCACAAAGTTGTTAACTAAGGAAAACAATATTAAAAGTGTGTGTAGGTTGCTCACCATTAACTCAAAAAAGAACCAGGCTTGTTGCAAAGCTGACTCCCGAACGCTGCCACTGCAAACCACCCACTGCAAAGCCAGCTCCTCATGAAAAAGCTATCCAGAAGTAAATCCAAAGTTATTATCAAAGTCATATCTGCTGATAACACAAACCAAATAATAATGCAATTACAAATGAAGATATAATGGGAGTAAGCAAAATAAGGCATGTGAACCATTCAATGATGCAGTGAGGACACCCATTAACGAAACGGCTGTTTATACATGTAAGACAGTGGCATGTTGAACAGCTGAAAAAATTACATGTTATCTTGCAGTAAAATGTAATTTTAAAAGGACAGGTGGGAAAATAGCCTCCTAAATTGTACCTGCAAACAGAAACTAGACCAAAAACTCACAGTTACAAATACTATCTTGTCTGTGCCTTAAATACATATTTCAACATATGCAAATACATTCATGAACTTTGCTGGTACAATTTAGGAAATACCTTTAAAAATTTTAACTTTTGATGTAAGCCATTAATTTTCAAGTTTTCAGGTATTTGAAGTCTTTTTATAAACATAGAAATCTCCTGCCTTACAATGGATATGCATACAAAGCATTTGCAAAATAGTGTATATCAATATGAAAAAGGACTAACAAAACTGTGCATAAGGGAAGCAAATCAACATATCTTACTAAGAGTGATAATTTTTCTAACTCATCTTCCTTTCCCTGGAAATTTAAAACACAAAACAGAAGCAGTTACAGAAACAGAATTCAGAGTTGATACATTTTTTTGGTACTAAAATTTGATGATCAAATTTGATTTCAAACAGTCAATCCCAAAGATATAAACATTATAATAGCATAAAAGAGCATACACTGAAGTGGTATGCCCAAAAAAGGCATCAGACAAGCAGAGCTTGCTGAAAGGTATTTTTAAACAAATAATTTAAATGCAATTATTATAACATACTAGTTTACTTAAAGAAATCTTACATCTATTTAACTGTTGGAATTTTCCCCCTATATGGATTGTCTTCATATGAATCTACCTTTTTAGTTGGTAAGCGTCCCGTTAATGTTTGTAAGAAACTTGACGTCTCTGTGTGCGAAGACATACGATTACAACTTCGATCCATAGCCTATGGAGTGAAGGTGGATGAATGACGAGATAACATTAAAGTCTGCTGTGGATGACTTTGCAGCTTAAGGATTACATACAGTTTTTAAAATCATTTTACTGTGTTTTCAACAACTGTTTTATTGTTCATCTAATTTTCACCATTTTAAGCTGCTTTAATGACAGTAGGTTAGAAGTATCAAAATGGCTTCTATATATTTTTAGTAAAAAGAGTATTTTAACCACTATATAAATTCATAGTGCTGCAAAGAATGAAACTTTTATCTCTGTGATCTATACACATGCACACATCTAGTAAGAGAAAGCAAAAAGTAAAAACATACTTCTCACTGGTCTCAGATCAAAAAATCAAGAATTTTATATTCAATAAAGAAAATTAAAAGATTAGAATGGTTTCTCCCACTTTCCAGTAGGATCAAAACCTACTATTCGGTTTTGTCATATACTTCAAATATAAAACACTGCCGATATTGACCATGGAATTACATTCTTCCAGAACAAGAGCATTTTTCTCCAAAGCCAACACACGGATGAGAAGTATATTTTGAGGTATCATGCAATAGTAGCTATCAAGCAACTTGACTTAAGTAAGCAAATCCTAGTTCAATTAATCTAGAAATAAATTTCATACTTTGCAACACAATATAAATTAAAATTCAGTTTGGTTCTGGTACTAAATCTTACAGCATGGGGATTATATACCGTTCAGATTTAATTTCAGTTTGTTACCAATATTTCCAGCCAGTAATTATGAAAAAAAAAAAAAAAGACAAGATAGTAAATGCTGAATGAAAATGATACAACAGCTACACTTTAAACCAAAAGCCAATGGAAAACTGTCAGGTTTTTTCCATACCAATTTTTTTTTTTTTAATTCCTACTAAAGATGTACTAGCCCTAAAGTAGAAACTGTTATAAAGCCATTGATTGCATAAGCAGCAGGCACTGAAATACTGATAGGGTATACAAGGAGGGAAGGGAAAGAAGACAGGAAGTAGGAAAGGAGAGCATTACTGGTACAATTGGTGGTATTCATGCATAGTAGTGGGAAAATGTGCTAAGTAAACAAAAATACACACTTTTTAATGATTAAAAAGCAAGCCACTGAAATCATAGTATGTACTAAAAAGTAACGTTCTAAAGGGAAACATCAGCAGCCAATAAAGAAACCTCTAATATAAACACCACCTGTGTTGACTCTGCACTTGGACTGGGGTTGGATCCCCATGGGGCAGCTTTTGGACCACCAGTGTTAACCCAGGAATTGGAGCGATCTAAACCCTAAGCATATAATAGAAAGCAGTTGGAAAGGAAAGAAATATTACATGTGGCATGCTATAAATTATTCCTAAAGAAATCCAGACTTTCCAATGCAAACATATTTTTAATTAGTACTGTTAAAGCAACCAAAATTCTTAGGCACCTAGAAGTATTAGTTCACCAGAATTACATTCATTACATAACGTTTTTTTTTTATTTTTTTAATGTTTATTCAATTTTGAGAGAGAGAAAGAGTGACAGAATACAAGCAGGAGATGAGCAGAGAGAGAGAGAGAGAGAGAGAGAGAGAGAGAGAGAGAGAGACACAGAATCAGAAGCAGGATCCAGGCTCTGAGCTGTCAGCACAGAGCCCAACGTGGGGCTCAAACCCACAAACCGTGAGATCATGACCCAGGCCAACGTCAGATGCTTATCCAACTGAGCCACCCAGGTGGCTTTTAAATCACAAATATTAATTTTGTTTTTAAATCACAAATATTAAGTATAGCATTTAAAGATAATTTCTCTTTATGTAAAGGGATCACCTTAGAGAACCAACTAAAGTTCCCATAGTACCATCCCCCCAAACTCTCTTTAAAGATGGCACAAATTAGCAACAGACTATTTCCTCTGAACCAACTATGATTTAAAAGGAAAAAAAATGTAAGAAGAAAATCATTCTTGTCTAAAAGACTTTACTTTCATTTTGTCATGATTGAAACTTCTGTGCACTGATATTCCATAATTCTATTTGACCCTGCTTCCTCTTTCACTTTCTTTTAGGGACCAATAGGAGAAATCAAGCAAGAAAATTAAGGAAAAAATTAAGAAAATAAATAGGATGACTAATATTTGCTCCTCCCTAAAAATGATGGTGGATTTGGAGTTGCGCTCAGTTTTACAGTGACTGTTAAAATGAAACATAATGGGCTACTATTTTATATAAATATTATAAAGAAAAGCATTATGATGGTACTATCTACAGGAATTATATCTTCATCATTACTATCATTGAAGTTAAGTTAACATGCTACTAATGTGTATGGCCAGAAGAGAATTACATCTGTTCTTCTCTCAAAGAAGTTATGATCCCAGGTGAAGGGATGTTTTAATGTCTTAAGCCTGACTGATCATTACAATCACTGGGAAGTTTTGTAACATTCAGATTCTGGGCCCCAACCCCAGAAAACCTGATTCAGCAACCCGGGTTGTAGCCTGGAATCTGCTAAAAGAACTAGAGCCAGTTGTAAGGGATTTTTTTAAGAGGACTCTTGGAATAAGAATAAAGAAGACAACCCAATACAAGGAGACAAAAAATAGGGTGTCAGTATGGACCCAAACCAGAAAGCACCAAAGGAAAGGTAAAAGAAAAACAAGAGTAGTAACAATAATAATTAACTGTGTAGACATTTATATCACCTGGGAAGGTCAACAACAAAAATGTGCAGGGCCTTATGTCTAAACAAATAAGAATCTCTGGGATTGAAGCCCATGTATCAGTATTATGGGAGGGAATGAGGATTAGGGAGAGTGAGGGAGGGAAGACAAACTAACTCTCAAGAGCTTAGGTTTTAGGGAGAATATGTGCCCTATTGTTCTAAAAATAGAGACTGACTGAAATAATAATCACCCATGTCCACTCATTTTTTATACTGAATGTGTAAGATGAGTGAAGTTGAAATCCAAGTTCAACTGCTTACTAACTGTAAAATCTAAGGTAAATTACCTAATCTCTTTTTCAGTTTCTTTGCAATAAAAAAGAATAATGATAGTCTCCCTCATATTGCAAAGATCAAATTAAAAAATGGAACTAAAGGATGCCTGGGTGGCTCAGTCAGTTAAGTGACCGGCACTTGATCTCAGCTCAGGTCATGATCTCACCGGTCATGAGTTTAAGCCAAGGGGCAGCACAGAGCCTGCTTGGGATTCTCTCTCTCTCTCTCTCTCTCTCTCTCTCTCTCTCTTTCTCTGTCTGCCCTTCCCAACACACACGTGCTCTCTCCTTCACTCTCTCAAAATAAATAAATAAACCTAAAAAAAAAAAAGAATAAATATGGAAGTAAATATAGAAAACTCTCAAAAAATAGATCTAGCAGGCGTGCCTGGGTGGCTCAGTAGGTTAAGAATCTGACTCTTGATTTCGGCTCAGGTCATGATCTCACAGAGGTGAGACTGAACCCCCTGTCAGGCCAGAGCAGAGCATGGAGCCTACTTGGGATTCTCTCTCTCCTCTGTCTCTCTGCCCCTCCTCCGCTTATAAGCATGTGCATGCATACTTGCTCTCTCTCTCAAAATAAACTTAAAAAGAAATAGTTTTGTTTTTGATGTTTATTTTTGAGAGAGAAAAAAAGAGCATGAACCTGGGAGGGGAAGAGAGAAAAGGGGACAGAGGATCTGAAGCAGGCTCTGCAGTGACAGCCCAAAGTGGGGCTTGAACTCACAAATTCCAAGATGATGGCCTAAGCCAAAGTCAGACACTTAACCAACTGAGCCACCCACGTGCCCTAAAAAGAAACAGTTCTAACAAAAACTTTCTACATGTTTTTTTAAATGCTTCCCAGCAAAGTAAAAGACAATATTCAAATACTAGTAACATTATGTAATCACATTTAAAATAAAATACCTACCTTCTCATAACCCTATGTTATTTCAAATAAAAGCAAATCAGCAAATAATGTTTTTCAAATATGTTAAAACTAAAGTTTTCACCAGACTCCCAAGTTAGGTTTCTCCACTGTATAAAGTTCTTTCTGCCATTTATAATTTTTACAACCACTACTCATGTTATAAAATTAATACATAAGTATCTGATTTTTGCAAAATTACAACTGTGCTCTTCACTCTACCATAAATTTCCACAATACCAATAATTTTTCCATACTCTTAAATTCACTTTTCAATTCCTTAATTTCCTTTAAAACTAAGTCACAGGCTAATCAATAATGTGAGAATAAATAATAAATCTCTTTGTGCCATTAACTGTATATTATATTCACAATATTGAGACTGAACACTTATAATTACATCAAGTCAAAGCTAACTATTTAAAGAAAACCTGTGACCAATTGTTTTGTAAAGCAAATAATTACCATAATTTGTTATAAAGCTAAGAATTATATCAAACCACCCTTAGGTAAACAAATTCATCACATACATTTACTACTGTCATAACTATGTTTACTGATCTTCAACTAATATAGAACAGATTAACCAAATGTGTGCACATGTGCATGAAAGTGGGGTGTTTTTTTTTGTCCAATCTCTGTAACAGTATTTTGTCCCGTAAGTACAGACAGCCTCCTTCCTGGAGCAAGGCTCATACTGTATTTGACAGGACATCAACATTCTTGTTAGAATACAAAGATTTGGCTTGGTACCCACAAGTTCTCAGCATAGTGCCCACATAGTAAGCTCTCAGTATTTAAAAATAAATTTAAAAATAGGGGATGACACATTACAAAGAAACTATTTAACTACATAAATTGCACTGGCATTTGATTAAAAGCAATAAAACTGACAGTTGTTATAATAATATATTTACATAATTGAACGTTAAAAGAGTATTGCTAGGGCAAAGAGATCAGCTTTGGTAACATAATTATGAAGAAAGTCTCGCAAATCTCATTTTACAGTCACTAGAGTAATAAAATCCTACTGATATAAGTATTCTTGAATTTTAGGAGTTCTACATTTTACATTAAAGAATAAATTATGAAAACAAACTTTCATAAAGCCAAATCTTTTAAGGTAATTAAATATATAATTAATGCTGACAGCAAGAAAGCAAACAAAAACATAACTTTTAAAGAAGGAAGTTATTCTTGTAATAGATCTCTATGCTTACTAATATTCATTTATTGAATATCTATCGCACATCTTCAACATGCTGGCCATTATGGGTGCTTAGGATACACTACTCAACAACTATGCCCTACCTCATGGAGCTTATACTCTGATAAAGGTAAACAAACATAATAACTAATTTATATGCCACATTAAAAGGTAGTAAATGTGGGGCTCCTGGGTGGCTCATTCGGTTGACCATTCAATTTTTGATTTCAGCTCAGGTCATGATCCCAGGGTTTGACCACCTTATTTAAATGTATAACCAGTCCTTCTTTCTCTTCAGTCTTGTCCTGGGGGCTTTTGATCCCCTTATTCTGTTTCCTTGTCTCGTAACATTTACTACCTTAAAAAAAATTTTTTTAAATTTTATTTTAGAAAGTGCACATGAATGGGGGAGAAGGGCAGAGGGGAAGAGAGGGAGAGAGAGGGAGGGGGAGAGAGGGAGAGAAGGAGAGAGGGAGACAGGGAGAGAGAGGGAGAGAGAGGGAGATGGGGGGGGGAGAGAGAGAGAGAGAGAGAGAGAGAGAGAGAGAGAGAGAGAGAATGAATCTCAACCAGGCTCCATGCTCAACACGGAGCCCAACATGGGGCTCGATTCTGTGGGATCATGACCTGAACTGAAATCAAAAGTCAGATGCTCAACCAACTGAGGCCCCCAAGCACCCCTATGACTTAGGTTTTTAAAGCAGCATTCTGTTTGCTATGTTGTGAAGAGAGTGTAGGTTGGAAGCAGGAAAACCATCTTTCAGGTTATTACATTAATTGAGAAAGAGACGATAGTTCAGACTAATGGTAGCAGTAAAGGGAGCGAGCAGTGATTCTATCTTTAGCATATATCCAAATCTGAACAAAAGGATTTCAGAAAGGCAGCTAAGTTTACAATTTCAGAGAGAGGTTTGTACTGGAAATATAATTTTGGGAGTCATTAGCACATAGTGGTATTTAAAACTATGGAACTTGGTAACATCAAGCAAGTGAGTATAGAGAGAAAAGAGAAAAGACAAGAGAAATAAGGAAAGAGGCCTGGGGCACTTGCAGATTAAGAAATCAGGGAAAGAAGAATCCACAGAGACTGAAAAGGTATAACCAGTAAAGTAAAAGGAAAACTAAGAAGAGTGCAGAGCCTGAAAGGCAAGTACATAAATAAACTAAGGAGGAAAGAACGTGACTATGTTCAAATCTGCTATAAGGTCAAGTAAGCCGAGCGCTGAAAATTAACCACTAGATTTGGCAACATGGAGAGCTCTGGTGACATAAACAAGGGCAGTTTGCATGGAAGACGGGAGCAATACCTGACTGAATTAGGGAAACTTTTTCAAAGAATTCTACTACAAAAGGTAGCGGAGAAATAGTGAGGAAGCTAGCAGTTGAAATACTAGGGAGATTTTGGGATAAATAAAAATGGGATAAATACTAGCATGCTTGCATATGGATGGGATGTTTTAGCAGATAGGGAGCAAATGATGATGTAGTACAGAGATGAGACAATTGCTGTGGTGAGGATTCCAATAAGCAAGAGGGGACAGGAGCTTGTTTACAAATGGATCCACAAAACTGGACAGTCCATCTACAGTAGAATACTATATTAAGTAGTGGGTAGTAGTAGATGGCAGTAGGTAGGTAGATGTGGTTTAAAAGTCTATAAAAGTATTCTTTTGATGGCTTCAATTTTCTCAGTGAGGTAGGAGATAAAGTGAGAAGGAGGACTGGTGGGCAGGTAAGGGAAGAAGGCATGAAACCTTTTTCTGGGGAGAGTGGGAAAGTAAATGGAATACAGAAATACAGTGTCATTGCCTGACAGCACTGAGTGCTCTCTGGAGGTCCATGGCTTTTAAATTCAAATGAGAGCAGTCATCACGACACTTCTCAAGTCATGTTCACTGGCACAAGTGCTTACATGGCACAGACAGATGACTGAGTTCAACTATGGCTGGAGGTTTGGCTAAGCAAGTACAATGAAATAACAGAAGGATAAGGCAATTGAGGTTTGACTATAATAGGGATAACTATAATGATTGGTCATGGAATTTAAGCAAGCTAAATTGGAAGAAAGAATACTAAGGGATTGAGGCACACACAGTAAAAGGTCATCAGATCAAGTGATGGGAGTTTGCAGAGAAATAAGAACTTGTTGGAATTGGGGTATTAGAGGAAAAACGGGACCAAACAGTTAAAGAACAAGATGCATGAAATCGAGATTATGAAGGTTAAAGTTATTAGTAATGACAACATCTAGGACATGACCATGGCTGAGGCAGGGTGGAAAGACCAAATTATTCAAAAAAGAGTTTCTTGATTGGAAAGGCCAATGAAGTCAGAATAAATAAATAGTAGTTATAAATAAACTTCAGATTCCTTTCAATTTTAATAAGGAGATAAAATTATACACCATTATCATTAGCAATTATGAGTAAAATGATAGTCCAAAATAAAGTAACTATCAGAAAATTTTGCAGCAAAAAAAAAAAAGAAAGAAAACATGAAATCTATTTAAATAAAACTTGAGTAGGATGAGGCTGTGTTGTCATAAGACAAATTCTCATCTTATGATGGCTTTCTTAGAAGTTTATATATATACATCATTATATTTACACTACAGATCATCAGATGTTTATGTCATTATGTCTCATTTTATGAACTACTGGAAAAAAGGCAAATAATCATCCCAATACATGTAGAAGTTTATTCTAAATCTCGAGATTATAATCTATCAAATACATCATATAAAGGAAAACTCTAGAATCATGCTAGGTGAGGCATAATGCAAATCTTAACAGAAATTAAGAGGCATTTTAAAAATAGAACCCTGAGGAAAATGGTCTTTTTCATTTCCATAACTCTTTACTTTCCATAACTCTTACACTACTCTTTACCCCAGGACCTAGAGTTGTATATAAATAATGCTAAGTACTACCTCTATGACAATGAGATACAATCAAGAATGAATACAAGGATAAAAAATCTGAGTTCTTTTTCTAAAGGTGGAAATTTTATATGCAGGGGGTTGTTGGGGAGCCTTCTCATTTACAATTGCTATACTCCTCAGGTTACTCTGCCTGCAGAATCCCATGTAAATACTTCTGCACATCACTCTCTTGGGCAGTTCACAAAAAATCAAAGTTGTCTAATTAGAGAGTAACATCTATATGGATCTTTAAGTTATTGAAATCCACGTTTATCATTTAAAATATAAGGCTACAAAATATATTCTTGATCTGTGAGCAATTACTTTAAAAATTAGTTGTTACTTTAAATGAACAATGCTGAAGTTCATTGGAAGCTTCTGAATGTAAAATTTCTATAGCTGTATGAAAAGATATGAGTATTTCTGATGTTTCTGATCAATGTTCAAATACTTCACATAAAAAAACACAGACTGTTTTAAAAAAAAACCCCACAAAGATCTATTACAGTTCAGGCTAGGGGTTAAACAGAGACTGTAGAACATATTCATTAATTCTTCCTCAGATCCTAGTTAACAGGCTAAAAGTGCCAAAGAGAAGTTGGCTACGATTCCACAACAATGGTATATATGTTTGAATGGTTTGGTCAAAACACAACATACCATGATTTACTGGCCTCAGTCTTACTATTCTTTTTGCCAGCTTGTTTAAACTGAGTTATTCGTGTACTTTTCCTATAAAAAGGTAATAATTATTCCTTAATTTTTTAAGGGGGCTCAATAAAGATGCTGTAAATATAATATAGCTGGATGTTAAACTAGCTGGCCTCTCCCTTGTTACCTGAAATAACCATTAACCAGCATTAAATAAATCATATTTTTTGTGTCCTGGTGAATTTTCTATAGAGTTTTCCATGTGAAAGGTAGCTATATTACCAATTAAGCCTAATCAATGTTCTTGATATTTTTCAGAGAAGAGATGGGGGTCCATAATTTAAATCAATGATGTCGTGTCCCTCTACACAGCAGTCACATAAGTATCTTTTAATTCTACAGGAAATTAATCTAGTCATTTTTCACAGGATGGAATATCACACAGACAAAGGTAAGTTACTCAGACTGGTCATCCTGGACAAATTTCTGAACTTGGCAGATTTTCTTGAGCAGAATGTAAAAACCAGTTTGTAATAGCAAGCTTATTTAATAGAAACATGATACACTCAGTGTGCATAGTGATAGAACAGAAAGATACAATTTCTTGCCTATTACTAACCCAAATACATTTTAAAATAAGGATAAATTAAAATTAGACATTGCTCACTTGTTCATAAACCGAAAATCAAAAATGTACAGATGACTATCTTCAGTTTACCTTACTGCCGATGATTGACCGTACTTCATCATCTGGTGACGTGGGCGTCCCAGATATGTCTGGATTACTATTACTAAGGCTCCGAGAACGATTTAAATTAAGGCTTGCAGGTCTCACAGCAGATCGAGCCATTGTGGCATAATGCACTGATCCTCCCAAACCCCCAGGACCTAGAGTTGTATATAAAACAGCACATAATTAAAGAAAATCAGTCAGGAAAGGACCTAAAAAAAATCTCTGCTACTTTACAAAAATCCATAAAAATCATGAACTGCTTTTATTTCTAAATGAAAAATACTATAAATTAAAAAAACTCAGGGGCGCCTGGGTGGCGCAGTCGGTTAAGCATCCGACTTCAGCCAGGTCACGATCTCGCGGTCCAGGAGTTCGAGCCCCGCGTCGGGCTCTGGGCTGATGGCTCAGAGCCTGGAGCCTGTTTCCGATTCTGTGTCTCCCTCTCTCTCTGCCCCTCCCCCGTTCATGCTCTGTCTCTCTCTGTCCCAAAAATAAATAAACATTAAAAAAAAAAAAAATTAAAAAAAAAAAACTCAAAACTCAAAACTCAAAACACACACATACACATGTATTATTTTCACTTTAAATATAAGGGTATCTAGGACCCCAAATTTTTCAGCTAATGGCTCTTCCTTTTTCCCACCTCTCCTACTCTGTCCTTGATACACAGTCCTAGAGGAACAGCCAATTTACTGTCAACATTTCTTAAATGAGACTATTTTTTTTAATATTTATTTATTTTTGAGAGAGAGACAGACAGACAGACAGAATATGAGCAGGGGAGGGGCAGAGAGAGAGGGAGGAAACACAGAATCTGAAGTAGGATCCAGGCTCTGAGCTGTCAGCACAGAGCCAAATGTGGGGCTTAAACTCATGAGCTGTGAGATCATGACCTGAGCTGAAGTCACACCCTTAACTGACTGAGCCACCCAGGTGCCCAACAAGACTATGTTTCATTTCTCTGTCTTCATCAACAAGAATTTGAACTGTAAAAAAATGGCATCTTTATGATATACAGACATAGATATATACTCCAGATAATTCTAAGAGCCCAAGTTATAAAAGCAAGAATTCCTCTTAGTCTAAAATCAACCATGTTCTATGAACATAAAAATACCCCACAATTGTATCCATAATTGATCTCCATTTTCCTAAAGAAATCCTTCTGAGTGTCATGTTTGCAAATGACACATACCTGTCAACTAATTAATTTACACAGTCTTTCAGGTCAGTATGTAAAAAAGATGTTTTGCAAAATCTGTGGAATTCTAATAGTGTACTGAATGAAAGCATAAATGAAGAAGCACTATATACAGTCCACAATATACATTCAGAGCCTCAAGTACTAGAATTTTCAAAATCAAGATATGAAATTACAACCCAGAATGAGTCAATTATTTCTCTTTTTGCAATTAAGAAATAAAATGAGGTAAAACTTAGAGTCAGATTACTATTATGCCTAGTTTTCATAATGAATGTCATAATTATTTATCACCATTATTAATGTTAATATTGCCAATAGCTGGAAAAGGGGCACTTACCATTATCATTAGTGATGAATGAGGACTCATACAAAGATGTGAGCAGGTTGAAAGGTATGCACAACACAATCATTAACTAACTGAACTAAAGAGTTATTCAAACTACAATATTCATCACCACCACCCCCCCCCCCCCCCACCCAATGTCATACAAAAAGCAAGTAACCACTTTGGGTCCTGATATTCAGAAAGGCTATATATTTTATTTGCCATGAAGAGATCAGGACTTTTCTAGGGAATAATCTTTTGTATTATTGTAGGTTTCACGTGGTTATCAGGGTACTACTACACCATCCTATTTCTTCTTCAGTGTCCAGCATTCCAGATGACAAAATAACTGTCCATTTATCTTACCATAACAGAGAAGGACAAAATGCTTCCAGAGAAACAGAACTAATTTTCAAGATTCATTTCCAAGAATTAAGTCAACCAAGCTCTCATTCAAATTAAAGGAAGCTGTATAAATAATGATGCCTGAATATGTAAGCTAGTTATCCATTTAACTCCAGCACCTAGCATAGTCCATGCCACTTAGCAAGCACTCAATAAATGTCTACTGTTGAATGAATGCATCCCACTATGACTACTGGGTTATTTCAGACTTGCCATGAACATACAGTCTATGCAAGACAGTTTCAAATAAAAAGAATAAAATACCTGGTGATGGGGAATTAGGATAAGTATTCGGTAGGCGAAAAACATAATAGATGTATGATGCGAGAAGGCTGTTCCTGCCATGCTGGTCATGATTTCCTTCCAAGTTTTTGTGAAGCCGATTAATAATTGATGCCATGGCTTCAAAAGATGCTTGACCTAGATTAACTTTTAAGAAGGAGGAAAATATTTTTGTGTTAACTTTTTTAAACTGCAAATTCCAAAAAGATCAAGGTTTTGTCATCTCTGTATGTGTTAAGTATAGTGATTATACACACTAAGAGGATAAAGATGATATTTGATGTTGATTTTAATGATGTATTTATTAGCTGAAGCAAAATTCCTTTTCTAAAGATTTTAAAACACTAATTTTACTAATTTAACATGAACACTGGATGGGTTTGCGTAGTCCAAAAAAAGAAACATCAACCAACAGAAATTATTTTGTAAAATAATACAAAGCACATAAGAAAAAAAATTCTATCTTGTGTATCACCTTCGAAAAGTCACTTCTTGTTTTAAAGGGGACTCTGAAAACCTAAATGAACATACAAGGAGCAGATGTTACTTTTGTTTTTAAAAAATTAACAATGAAAGTGGATTATTAAAAATAACAACTTCAAATCATAAGAGAATAGTGAATTAGCTATTTGACTGACATGAGTGAGTCAGTAGAAGGACTAGGTGGCTAGAAAAAAAAGTTGAGGTAAGACTGTATAGCATTTTAAATACCAGGCTAAGCAATACGAACCCAGTCATTCAAGTTAGTAAGTAACAAGAATTTTGCAAAAGTTGGAAAATTCTGGTAGCACACTGAATAAATGGATAAAACAAACAGCCATTTTGAGCAATGAAGCCTCAGAATCTAGGATTTATTTAATCAAGACAGGAAATTATGAACAGAAATGAGGCCTAAGTTTTCCTAAAAGTGGAATAATCCAGTAAAGTGGTCATTTAGGAACTAATATATATATATATATATGGAACTAGAAAAGGAACTAGAGACACAGAGGCCTAAGTGGGCTATAGAAATTTTACCTGTGTTCTACTTAATTCCTTTTCCTTTTCCTCACAGTAGCTATTCCAAACCATCAGAATCCTTCTCAAAACTCAGGTTCACTTTCCTCCCTTCTCAGGAAATCTTGTGGGTTTTTTTTGTTTTGTGTTTTTTTTTTTTTTTTTATCTCACAGTACAAATTTATCAAGTCCTCAACTTTTTACTACCCAAATCTGAAACCATTTTTATTTCACTTCCAAAAGAAATAGTGCTCCTCTCCTATACAGAAGAATGATCTCTCCACCTTCACTTGTGTCCTACAGACTTGCTTCATTAATTAAACCTGTTAGCACCTCTATATCTTATTTTTCTCTGCACTCCACTAGTTTCACAAAGCACATATACATGCTCAAATTTCTCTGTCTTTATGCTGTAATCAACCCTGGTTCCTCTTCTAACTGAATTTCTTTGAAGAGTAGTGTATACTCTTATATTCCTTTCTTTTTTTTTTTAAATTTTTTTTTTCAACGTTTATTTATTTTTGGGACAGAGAGACAGAGCATGAACGGGGGAGGGGCAGAGAGAGAGGGAGACACAGAATCGGAAACAGGCTCCAGGCTCCGAGCCATCAGCCCAGAGCCCGACGTGGGGCTCGAACTCACGGACCGCGAGATCGTGACCTGGCTGAAGTCGGACGCTTAACCGACTGCGCCACCCAGGCGCCCCTCTTATATTCCTTTCATGTACAATGCATGACTTAATTCTCTGTAATCTGGTCTCCACTTCCACTATTTGACTACAACTATTCTTGTCAATTTCACCAGTGGACACTTCTTTAGTAGATAAGACTGGGACTCTGGAGTCAGTTGCCTGGGTTTGAATCCTTAGCAAATTTTCAAGCGTTGTGCTCATCACTCTACTCATTTGTACAATAGTGGTACTAATGCCTAGACACAGAGTTGTGAGGAATGCATACATTAATATAAATAAAGCACACAGTACTACTGCTGGCATATAACTAGTGCTGGGCAAATGTTTGTTACTAGTGCCATCATTATTACATTACTTACATAATCTACAAAAATGAACAATGCTAATTTTTTTTCTTAAAATCTTCAACGACTCTTTTGACAGTACTCTGTACAATTGCTCTTCAGTATTTCTTGACCTACCCCTCTTCATCTCACTGTCACCTGTTTTTTGGCAGGACTTCAGAGTTTTTTGTATGAAATTCTGTAAGATTCCTAATTTGTCTTCCTGTCTCCAGATTTCCCACTTTGAACCCATCTCCATGCAGCACACTCATCTTTGTGACAGTCAAACTGGGTCACATTACTTCCCTAATTAAGACCAGACCTTTCAAAAACTATTGATTTCTTATAGAATAATAGTCCCGGTTCCCTAAGTGTCATCATGGAAGAGCCCATCTCCTCTCTCTCACCACCAATATCATTTCCAATCACCAACCCTCCAATTCGTGACTACTTACAATTCCCCCCAAATTTCCCAGTTTATTTGCCTGTATACCATGCACATACTATTTCATCTCCCTGGACTAGTTATTTAACTGTCAGACTCCTACTCATCTTTAAAATGTTTGACCCAAGAATCACCTCTACTGACAAGTCTGCCCTAAGATAAAAAATCCCAAGTTGCTGAACATTCCTCTCCGTTGTGCAACCAGTTAACACAAAATTTTTATAACCCGTTAGCTGAAATTTCTTACAAGCTCAACTACTCTGCAGGATTTGGGTGGAAGCTCTTAGCACAAGCAGAGGAATAACTCTTGGAAAAAGAGTGGGAAACAGGAGTACCTCTAATTCCAAAACAACACAGAAGAAAATGAGAATATAGAGATTTTGAGTTGATGAAAAAAGCTATTTTTAAATAGAAGATAGCAAATGAGTCAAGATGTAGGCTACATAGAGCACATATCATGTAAAATGCAAAATCATTTATCTAGTTGCCTGTTTTCCAAACTGGTCTGTGAAATCCTTAAAATCAGGAAATAATAAGCCTTGGATACAACCTATCAGCATCTGGCACATAGTAAATGCTTAATATTTGCTGAATGAATAAATAAATGAATTTGTTTCCATAATCTGAGTTGAGGTGTATATGGCACATTTTATGGAAACAAAAAGAAAGCTCTTTTCTGGCATGAGAAACAATAACACCCCATCTTTTCCTCCCCCAAATCAAACACAGTCATTACAGATAACAACAGTAAATCATGGTTCTATTTCTGCAAAAGTTAGAAATGTACAATTATAAATTTCATAATTCCCCAAACATAAGTCAATTACCTATTTGGCCAGCAATGACAGGAGGTCTAACAACTAAAAGTATCAGTTTATCAAGCAGAAGATGAAGAAATCGGACCACTGGTTCCAACTGAGATGAATTCAGTGCTGAAATACTGCTCTTCAGTTCATTTTCTAAGTTATTTTCCATGATTCGCATGTCTCCAATTCGGACTGGGAACATGTGTTCATCCAGAGCATTAACCAGAGCAAAAAACTTGTCAAGATAAGGATCCTAAAACAAAGAATGAACAAAAGCACTATAACTGGATATTCCCCAAACTTTGGACCACTAAAATAAAATAGCTCATATTAATCAGTAATACAAAAAGTACACAAGTATATATGGACATTGTTTCCAATTAAACACTACCTCTGTTCTCATTTATCATTGTAAAGTGGCCATTTCGAACGCTATTGAGTACTCAAGAACTCTGATATGAATTAAGTAGTTTTTCCCCCAATGTGAATCTGCCTAACTGTTTTAGAACTTAATTATTGTGCAGCTCTGTTAGTGCATGGCCTGTGCCCATTATTAATTTATTATCTCTCAGCTCCATCCAAACCCACCATCTTTGCCACGTTTTGTAACAGTGGAGCTAGACCCTTCAAACTGTGTTTCTCCTTTGCCAGCTGGCCTGTGGTCTGGCTCTGACAATACAGGGTGCAGGAAACAGCCTTCCTTCCTCCAGTTTGTTTCCTGACAGCGGCTAGCAGATGTGAATGCTGGGGCTCAGAGGTGAGGGACATGGCAGCAGCATTCACAACAGCCAATTTGGCTCATTTTGCTCCTCAGCAGGTGCCCTCCACACCACAGCAAGGCAGGCAATGTGTTCCTGCAGCAGTAGTGTTCCCACCTCAGGGGTCTGATTCTCAGCCTTCAGGATCCTCCTCCAGGTTTCTAAGTTCCTTTCTTATCACTTTCTACAACTGCTATCTCCATTACAATCACAGAATTTTCTTTTACCCCATTAGAAATGAATCACCTTTAACCCAGCTAACAATTATTTATATATAAATTGTCCCCATTCAAGTTAATGGCAGGTTCCATCTCCTGACTAAATCCTGACTGCTATTATTTAACCTCCTTCTACACTAACAGAACTACAGTCTTATTTAAAGTAATCATGTGCCCAGTCCCAGTGTAGGTGCTTGCTCTCTCAGCTGCTTTATGCCTCGTCATAACCATGTGTACAGTTCTGACCAAGAGATGTGAGCAAAAGTCTGTGGGAACTCTGGGAAGACTTTTACTTAGTTAACAATGAAAATAAATTTGAAGACAGTAATGCCGAAAATCTTCATTCACATTTATAGTTCTAATATTGTTCTATTTTGATATGTATGTTTTAAATAAAAAATTACTGAGTTCTAACTATATATTTCTCCAGTACATTTCACAAAGCTATAAGCAAAGTATGAAAACATCTGAACTGGAGAGTGTTATGCTAAGTGAAATAAGCCATACAGAGAAAGACAGATACCATATGTTTTCACTCTTAGGTGGATCCTGAGAAACTTAACAGAAGACCATGGGGGAGGGGAAGGGAAAAAAAAAAAAAAAAAGGGAGGTTAGAGTGGGAGAGAGCCAAAGCATAAGAGACTCTTAAAAACTAAGAACAAACTGAGGGTTGATGGGGGGTGGGAAGGAGGGGAGGGTGGGTGATGGGTATTGAGGAGGGCACCTTTTGGGATGAGCACTGGCTGTTGTATGGAAACCAATTTGACAATAAACTTCATGTATTGAAAAAAAAAAAGTATGAAAACATCCTAAGAAGGGCACCTGGGTGGCTCAGTCAGTCAAGCTTCCAACTTTCAGTTTTGGATCATGATTTCACAGTTCATGAGTTTAAGCCCTGCGTTGAGCTCTGCGCTGAAAGCATGCAGGCTGTTTGGGATTCTCTGTCTCCCCCTCTCTCTGTCCCTCCCCTGCTCATCTCTGCTCTCTCAAAAATAGACTTTTTTTTTAAAAAAACAACATAAGAAACATTATTGTCTTCAATTGATCCTTTAAAAAAGATAATACATGATGAAACTTACAGAATTACAAAAATTTATAAAATCTTGAGTATTAGTCATCAGGACTGTGAATGCCAAATGCCACAAAGTAGATACTTCCATTTTATCTTCCCCTACATTCTATAGATTCTAAATCATCTATATATTTTGCCTAAAGTCCTTCTTTGTCACTTAAGACAACACATGTATCTGCCTCCAAAAAACAAAGGTAGGAGTTAAAGATAAATACGCTATCAACTCTAAAAGGAGAAAACTAATAATGATTATAGGACTTTAAAAAACATGAAAAATACTGTATTTTTATACTTACTAGGATACTATTAAGGGAAAGAATATATTTCAACAGTATACTAGAACACCAATCTTAATCATTATCAAAAGAGTAAGGACTATAGGAAACATAGAACATACCCAGTATCAGAAAAGGAAAAATTCTCCTGGAGCCATTCTTTTACTGGGTTCTACCTGTATACTGCTAAATAAAACCTATCTACTACTGTTTTTTGTTGTTGTTTTAAAACTTAATATAGAAATGCTCTGTCTTGGGGCGCCTGGGTGGCTTGATAGGTTAAGCGTCCGACTTCGGCTCAGGTCATGATCTCATGGTCCGTGAGTTCGAGCCCCGCGTCAGGCTCTGTGCTGACAGCTCAGAGCCTGGAGCCCGTTTCAGATTCTGTGTCTCCCTCTCTGCCCTCCCCTGTTCATGCTCTGTCTCTCTGTCTCAAAAATAAATAAACGTTAAAAAAAATTTAAAAAAAAAAAAAAGAAATGCTCTGTCTTATTTTTCCCAATTTCACTGCAGAAAAGAGTTCACTAGCAAGGTTAAGACTGCTACCATTTGAAAGGACAGCTTACACAGTTGGTTGGCTCTTGCCTGGCATCTCAGAACTTGGATTTCAAGAGAGTTCCAACTGTTAGGGGATGATGGCTCACCATACCTAAATTGTTTGGGCAGACAATATGGTTTATGCTGAAAATGTGTTTTCCTTATGGTAATCAAGAATTCTGGTATGTGATAGCCAGCGGGTGCCTATGTTACAAGCCTACAGTAAAAACCCTGGGAACTAAGTCTCTAATGAATGAGCTTCCCTGGTATACATTTCAAATGTGCTGTTTCAACTCACCCTATGTGACCACTGGGAAAGGACTCTTGGAAGCTTATGCTTTGTTTCCTCTGAACTTGACCTCTTTTCCCTTAGCTGATTTTATTTTGTATCTCTCACTAAAATAAATCATAGCTATGAATATGGCTGTATGCTGGGTCCTGTGAGTTCTGCTAGAAAATCACCGAACTTGAAAGTGGCCTTGGAAATCCCCATGTACCACCCCCTCCCTTTTCAAGTTGGATTCCATTTTCAACACTTGCCTCTTCTCACTCTTACATTTTCTCCCTGGAAAAACACTCACCAGTATAGTTTCAGCTATCACATTTATTCTGTCACCTCCAATGCTAAACTCGAACTTAATTACAACTGCCTTGGGATATTTTTATCTGAAGTACATAGGCACTTCAAACTCAACAGGCTCAAAAATAAATTCACTATAGCTCCAGAAGCATCTTGATTATCTCCCAAATCTCTCTTAGCATGCTACCAAATTTACTTCTCTGATGTTTCCTATTTAGGTTAGAAATCACCATCTACCTAGACCCTCAACTCTATAGCATTAAAAGTCCTTCACAATCTGTAACTAGCCTAGTCTTCTATTCTCATCTATCACGATTTCCCATGCACTATAAATTACATTCACACCAGATTACTTGCCTGTCCTTGAATAAACTACTATCTCTTTGCACATGCTTTTTATCAACTGAGTAGCCCACTCTCTCTCTGTATGGTAAATGCCTACTTATCAATACAGTATCTCAGTTACCAGCAGAACAGACAACTCTCCTCTTGAAAGGATTTCGTTCATATATCTAACACAGTCATAAATTTTATTGTACTGTAATTATTTTTACATTTTCCCCTATTATACTGTAAGGTCTTTGAAGGAAAGTTTCTTTCCTTGACAGGTAACAACATCCACGACTTTATGGAGCTTACAGCCTAATGGGGAAAGAAACAATAAATAAATGCATAAGTATGTATACATACATACACACGTACCACACACACACACACACACACAGGAAAGAAAGCAAAAGTGCAAGAGAGTACAGGTAAGAGCCAGAAGCAGTAGCAAGTGCAGGTTAAGACGATATGGAATGATGGGGCTATGTTTAAAAGTCTCCAGGGGCGCCTGGGTGGCTCAGTCGGTTAAGCATCCGACTTCAGCACAGGTCATGATCTTACAGTCTGTGAGTTCAAGCCCCGCGTCAGGCTCTGTGCTAACAGCTCAGAGCCTGGAGCTTGCTTCAGATTCTGTGTCTCCCTCTCTCTCTCTGCTCCTCCCCTGCTCATGCTCTATCTCTCTCTGTCTCAAAAATAAATAAAAACTTTAAAAAAAAAAAATAAAAAAAAAAAATAAAAGTCTCCAGAAAAGGCCTAAGGTAAGCAGAAGCCTTGTTGAAAAGAAGTGCATGTCAGGAGCAAAGTATTCCACTTAGAGAAAGAGTAAACATACCAGACTTTGAGAAAAGCCTGGTATATTTCAGATCTATAGTGAGGAATATGGAGCAAATGATCTCTAAGAACCCTTTCTCTTAAATTATCTGAGTCTATGAGGAATAAAATGAGTTGGATGATGGTTTTTCAACTCTAATTCTTCAACACACCAGAAACTTAACAAAAAAAGTCACGTAATTGTTCAAAATGAAGTTGATGACATTTTGAAAAGCAAAAATTTTGCTTGTGTTGATATTAAATGACATTTTGTTGATTCCTTTAAAAAGTTAACTTCTAAATCTATACATTCCTGATATATAGTCCCATAATTCTTACAACAGATAACTACTAAAACTGACTTAAGTACTAGATAATATATTCTTCAAGTGAAAATTGATCATATAAATTATTAAAACTTACTTGTGTATGGATAGATGAAACAGCAACAACTTCCACATTAAAAACACCTTTGTGATTATCTACCCATTTCATGCCAGGTAGAGGAACCTGTAAGATATTAAATTTAATGATCACAGATACTTAAGTTGATAAGATATTCTGAAAACAAAAATTGTAACACCTCAATGAGAAAAAAAATATCACGGAAATATATTTTTACGCACTGTAAATAAATGTAAAACTTACATTTTGTTCTTATTACAAAATTATGTTTTCTACAAGAGAATTAAAAGACTCAAGGAGCAAAAAAGCAGAAAATATGCACTCAAAATGCTATCTTCCCAAAGATATATCCTTTTATATCATTCTAAATCTTCCTCTGTGCATATATTTATATACACCCTACCTTTGAATAAATATGTACAACATATAATGCATAATATAGAATATAAAACATTATTTTAAACCTGTTTTTCAAATATCACATTGTGAATCGCTTTTCATGTCAATAAATTCATATCTACAATATTTTAATGGTTTGTAATATTCTGGTTTTTTCTTACGAAAATGACTATTTTGTTTTAATGGAGCTGTAAAATATTTACAGCAACAAAATTCTGTTGTAAGGAATAGAAAACTTTTCTTTTGATGTAAATTGCTAGGAATGTTAATTTAAATTAGATCATAAAAAGTATTTTCAAAAAGACAGTCAGTACATTACTTCTCTCTATTCCTCCTAAGTACGGCTAAAAACCCTGAACATGATACACAAAACACTGAAAGGTGGAGATAATGCAAATGGCTAGTGACCTCAGGATGTGAGGAAATAGAAAGTAGTGTTTCCTTGGTTTTATTATTGCTTCACAGATCCTGGACTAGCCCCTAGAGAAGATGGCAACCCGGAAATGCCGAAAGAAGCGGAGAAAAACAAGCTTCAAGAGCCTGCTCTCTCTAATCAAAGCCAATAATTGCCCTACTCTGGCCAAACACATGGAAACAAGTTGCAGCCCCACTGCCCCCAACCCCGCCCTCCACCGCCACAGGCTGAGTAGAGAGCCCAGGTGTCCGTCCACCCTCGGCTGACTGTAATGAGGTGCCCAGATTCCCCTAACACATTGGGTGGTATTAGAAAAGACGGAGATGGAAAACCCGGTCTCAGTCCGGTGGTAACAAGTACCACCTCCAAATGGGTGTCAGTGGAATCCAAGCAACGAAGGAGCAGTACCAAGGTGCCCTTCCTCCTCGCATAGAGAGGTATCTGCGCAGGTCTAGTGGGGAACCTGAAATCCTACCTCTATCCAATAAGCATCCTCAACCCACTGCAAAGTGAGGAATGTGGACTTTTACCTGTGGCATGAATGTGGCAATAGCGCCTCCCCCTACTGCTAAAACAGAAGGCTTAAATAAGATCTGAGATCACAATAATACCCAAGATATCCAGGCTAGAATAAAAAAACCTCGCATCATACCAAGAACCAGAAAAATCTCAAATGAGAAAAGGCAATCAACAAACACTAAGATGACACAGGCTGGACAGATTTGACAAGGATGTTAAAGCAGTCATCATTAGAAAATAAAAAGCTGTAACAAGGAATTACAAATATCTTTGAAATAAATGACCAAAAATAGAAAGTCTTAGGGGAAAAAATGTTTTAGAGATTCTTTCCCATGGTTGCATTTTTTTTTTTACCATGTGTAGAAATGAAAACCAATTAAAATCAGTCCTCTTACAAAATGCAACACTATGTAGGTAAGAAATGCAATGTCTCTACTGAGGTAAGTAACACAGGTTTTGGAACTTTTGTCAAAGAAAGATGGTAAGGTAAACTGGAACTGCTCAAAGCCAAAAATTAGTAGTAGCTCTTTCAACCCAAAACGTTTGCTTTCAGCTCAAAAACATAGAATACACAAATAAAATGTGAACACATACTGCTTTAAAAATAGTGGTTCTTGGGGCGCCTGGGTGGCGCAGTCGGTTAGGCGTCCGACTTCAGCCAGGTCATGATCTCGAGGTCCGTGAGTTGGAGCCCCGCGTCAGGCTCTGGGCTGATGGCTCAGAGCCTGGAGCCTGTTTCCGATTCTGTGTCTCCCTCTCTCTCTGCCCCTCCCCCGTTCATGCTCTGTCTCTCTCTGTCCCAAAAATAAATAAACGTTGAAAAAAAAAATTTAAAAAAAAATAGTGGTTCTTAAAGTCTGATCTGAGCATGAACAGCATGAATATTACCTGGGCACTTGTCAGAAATGTAAATAACCAAGCGCCAACCCAGACCTCCTGCATCAGAAACTCTGTGGGGTAAGGTTTAACAGTTGGTGTTACAACAAACTCTCCAGGTGATTTTGATGCATGTGAAGTAAGAACTGCTGTCTTAAAACTCTTACAAGCAGTGCAGCAAATAGGAATCCCATAATAGTAGCAAACACTGCTTTAACACTTTTGATGTGGCACCATTCTAAATGTTCTACAGACTACTATCATCAACATAGCCCTTTATTATAAGCATTAATTATTCTCAACTTACAGATGAGAAAATTCAGGCACAGAGAATATTTAGTCGGCTCAGTCTGCCATAACAAAAGATCATACATTTGTGTGGCTAAAACAACAGTTATTTTCTCACAATCTGGAGACTAGAAGCCCAAAACCAAGGTGCAACATGGTCAGTTTCTGGTGAAAACCCCTTCCAAGCTTCCAGACCGCCACCTTCTCACTGTGTCCTCACATAGCCAAAAGAAAGAGTATTCTGATGTCTCTTCTTTTTAAGGCACTAATCATGAGGCCCACCCTCATGACCTCATCTAAAACTCATCTAAACCTAATTACCTCCCATCGGTCTCATCTACAAAACCTATCACATTGGGGTTGTATATGAATTTGGGGGTTACATATGAATTTGGGGTTTGCAGTGGGAAGATGAGGTGGGGAATGGGGAGACATAATTCAGTCCATAACAGAGAGATTAAGAAACTTATCTGAGGTTACACAACTAATAAATGGTGAGGCCAGAGTGAAATCCTGAAAATAACTATATATTACCTTTCAAAACTATATGAAATTTAAAACAACAATAAAAACTTCCACAATCCCTTACCCCTTTGAAGTTAACCTTGGTAAACTTGATATGTATTTTCCAAATTATTTCCCGCACAATTACTGATGTGTATCTGATATGTGAGTTTGGTTGTCATTATACTGTTTGTTTTTACATTTGTATTATAAACATCCTATTGGGATATTGAAATCCATATTACTCTTCTTAACTACTGTGCCATTGTATGGATGTACAAAAATTTAATTAAATATTAAACTCTTGGGGCACCTGGGTGGCTCAGTTGGTTGAACATCTGACTCTTGATTTCAACTCAGATTATGATCTCACATTCATGGGATCAAGCCCTAAGTCAGGTTCTGCACTGGTTGTGGGCCTGCTTAAGATTCTCTCTCTTCCTCTCCTTCTGCCCCCCACTCTCAAAAAAGATACTAAACTCTTCGGTGATCCATGTAACTTTCATTTTTGCTGATACCAATAGTCCTATAATTTTTTTCCTTCTTTTCAGAAAGAAACATATTTATTAAAAATATTACACAGTCATACACTGTCTACCTCCATGTTAATAGTTAAATACATCTCTGCTGACATGTCATGTCCTGACAATGCCTGATACAACCTGGTATGCTCTTTGTAAAAATGAGGACACAGATGTATCAAGTGCATTCAACTAATGTAGTTAAAACTAATGAGTTACTCAGGATGTCACAGATTTAATCAATCTCTAACCTAGGTTAGAGATACCCAGGGAACTCGGGCAAATGAGATATTAAAAATACTTTTTTAAAAGTTGGCTAGGGGGGGCGTCTGGGGGGCTCAGTCGGTTAAGTGTCCGGCTTCGGCTCAGATTGTGGTCTCGCGGTTTGTGGGTTCGAGCCCCGTGTCGGGCTCTGTGCTGACAGCTCAGAGCCTGGAGCCTGCTTCGGATTCTGTGTCTCCCTCTCTCTCTGCCCCTCCCCCACTCATGCTCTGTCTCTCTGTCTCTCAAAAATAAATAAACAAAAAAAAATTTTTTTTTTTAAAGTAAAAAAATAAAAGTTTGTTAGGTTACATCCTTTACTGCATGTCGGTGGTGGTTCACTGCAAAATGGCACTCAGGCTTTGGAATGGGAGTGACTATGGCTGGATCCGGCAAATGGGTTTGTATTTCACAGCCCAGAGCCCTCTCTCTCCACATGGCAGTGAAATGCCTGTCCTACCCCTGTGGGGGAGTGGGATGAGGAAGATTCAAAGAAATGGCCAATGTTTCTGTGGGGGAAAGAACACGGCAGATATTCATCACTGCCAAATGACTAATCACTTCGGGAAACTTTGGTCTCAACAAAATTTCCATTTTTTAGTTTTTGCTAATAACAACAATCCTCCAACTTTTTTATACTGAATTCAAACAACACATATTTACTGAAGTCTCTACACAGTTTTCTGGGTACTAGAGTTCCATTGTAAACATGTCTGCTCTCAGGGAGCTTACCCACCATTTCTTATAGAGAAAAATAAGGAAATAAATAAGGTAATTTCAGGTAGTGGTAAGTATTAAGTAAACAAAATAGTATTAAAAATGATGGAGTGTATCAACTGTGTGGTGGAGGAAAGGGCTGGGAATTCATGGAGTCAGACCTCTCTGAGGAAGTGCTATTTTATATAAAATTCAGATAATGAAGAGAATCCAGCCATGTGAAATTCAGGAAGACGAAAGAGAAAATTCAAAGGCCTAGAAGCAGGAAAATATTTGGAAGAAGGTATAAGTACAGAAGAAGGGGCTCAGTGATGGTAGAAGATGATGTTAAAGAGACAGAAAAGCTCAGATCATTCAGAGATTTGGAGGTCATGGAATACAAATCTAGATTATATCCTAAGTACAGTGAAATGCCAGCAAAATATATAAACATCACATATGATCATAAAGAAACACTAAAGCTTGGCAATATCATGCTGAATGAAAAAAGCAAGTTCCAGAGGATTCTATACAGCATAATAACCTTTTCATTAAATTCAAAATATAAGCAAAGTAAAACGTATTCTCTAAATACACATATACCTCAGTTATAAAGTAGGCTTAAGGGGTGCCTGGGCAGCTCAGTCAGTTAAGTGTCTGATTCTTGATTTCAGGTCAGGTCATGATGTCACTCATGGCCTTGGGACTGAGCCCTGTGTTAGGCTCTGCACTGAGTATGGAGCCTGCTTGGGACTGACTTTCTCTCTCTCTCTCTCTCTCTCTCTCTACCTCTCTCTCTGCCCCTCCAATGCTCACATGCACTCTCTCTCAAAATAAATAAGTAAACATTTTTTTAAAAGCAGTTTTAAGGGGTGCCTGGGTGATTCAGTCAGTTAAGCGTCTGACTCTTGATTTTGGCTCAGGTCATGATCTCACGGTTTGGGAGTTCAAGCCCACACTGGGCTCTAAGCTGGGCAAGGAGCCTGCTTGAGATTCTCTCTCTTCCTCTCCCTCTGCCCCTCCTCCACTTGTGTACTTGCACTCTCTCACTCTCTCTCTCTCTCTCTCTCTCTCTCTCTCTCAAAAAAGTTGTTTTTAAGAGGCCAGTTTTCAGGGGTGCCTGGGTGGCACAGTCAGTTAAGTGTTCAACTCTTGAGCTTGGCTCAGGTCATGATCTCACAGTTTGTAATTTCAAGCCCCGCACAGGACTCTGCAATGACGGTGCAGGGGCCTGCTTGGGATTCGGTCCCTCCCTCTCTCTGCCCCTCCCCAGCATGTGCTCTCTTTCTCTCTCAAAACAAATAAATAAACTTAAAAAAAAAGAAAAAGAGGCTAGTTTTCAAAACAACATGAATGCACTTTAAAAAAAAATGGTTAAAATGGTAACTTTTTATGTATATTTTACCACAGTTTTTTTAAATACTAGTATTTTTATAATTACAGGTTATTCTTATGTGGAATAGGGGACAAGCACATAAATGATGTGAATTATTATCACTGTTCTAGCTCTGGATTAGGTAGTAGATTCATGAGTGTTTATTATTTTATTAAATAAAAAACCAATAAATTGAAAAGCCTAGCTACACATATATGTGTAAACACTGCTGAGTTTTAAAACATCCCTTATGTTGATCTTTGCATACCTACACAAATATATTTGTAAGTTAAATACTCAGACATATAATTCATGAGATTTTTAAAGGGTATGTTTATTGTTTCATTGTGACATATTTCAGGCAAAAATAATCAAATAAACCTTTTTTTCTTTTTTTTGAGAGAGAGAGAGAGAGAGAGAGAGAGAGACAGAGAGAGGGAGAGAGGGAAGGGCACAGGGAGAGCGAGAAAGAGAATCTCAAACAGGCTCCAGGGCCAGTACGGAGCCCCACAAGGGGCTTGATTTCAAGACCATGAGATCATGACTTAAGCTGAAATCAAGAGTCGGATGCTCAACCGACTAAGCCACCCAGGTTCCCCTCAACCAAGTCTTAAAAGTCCAGGTGATTATGAGTGCCCCAGGATGAGTACGACAGTCCCATGGACAGAAAAATCTGGTGACAGATTGCCATGCATGCCCATGCATCAATCGATGAATTTTATAAGCATGAATTTGTTATCTAGACCTCAATAAACACTGACCCTGAAACCTGATGACACCAAACTGAGGTAAATTCTCCAGAATACCATTAACAAACACTGTTGAAACACATTCATTGATTAGGCTTTTCTCTCAACATGATTCCTACAGTATTCAACAAAAATGAGTGCAATTTTGGACATTTTATGTTTGAGATATCCTGGCAAAGGTATCAATAAGCGTTTTAACTTACTAGACAAATGAAAATGGATGAGCAGAGATGCAGATTTAGGATTCATCAACTAACAGCAGGAGTCAAGAGCATTGTGATTTTTGTGCAAGTTGTATACTACATCACTCTAGGAGTACTGTTCACATAAAAGGCAGTCAGTGGTCCTGCCAGAGAAGAACGCTTACAGATTCAGAGTGAAAAAAACATGAAAATTCAAAGGGGAAAACAGGTTAAAACCCAAATGATATGAAACAAAGCCACACAAAGGTTTACCTTCCTTTTTACCCAATTTTAAAAAGAAAATGATCCCCTTATGATTGAAAATGATCGAGACAAGTATCATAAAGTAATAGTGTGCTGGTTACAGAAATTTGTTTATTACTATGTAAACTTAGATGGCAAGCTTCACATTCTAAGGCCCAAAAACCAGTTGAAGTTAATACATATTGGGAAGGTCTCTGACCTTCTGAATCAAAAAGAGCTCCACCATAACTAGGAAAGTAGATACAAAATTGCATGAAGCAATGATCTGTAAAAGCTGAATGTTTGTTTATTTTATGTATAATTATTTTTTATTTTTAATTTTTAAATTTACATCCAAGTTAGTTAGCTATACTCCAGCAATGATTTCAGAACTAGATTCCTTAATGACCCTTACCCATTTAGTCCATCCCCCTCTCCAGTAACCCTCTGTTCTCCATGTTTAAGAGTCTCTTATGTTTTGTCCCCTCCCTGTTTTGATATTATTTTTGCTTCCCTTCCCTTGTGTTCAAAGTCCTCTGTGTCTTAAAGTCCTCATATGAGTGAAGTCATATGATATTTGTCTTTCTCTGACTAATTTCGCTTAGCATAATACCCTCTAGTTCCATCCATATAGTTTCAAATGGCAAGATTGTAAAAGCTGAATGTTTGAATAATGATCTCTCACTTGGTTTAAATTCAGCACTAAAACTAACAATATATACTGTTCTTTTTTTTTTTAATTTTTTTAATGTTTATTTATTTTTGAGACAGAGACAGAGAATGAACAGGGGAATGGCAGAGAGAGAGGGAGAGAGAGGGAGAATCTGAAACGGGCTCCAGGCTCTGAGCTGTCAGCACAGAGCCCGACGCGGGGCTCGAACCCACGGACCGTGAGATCATGACCTGAGCCGAAGTCGGACGCTTAACCGACTGAGCCACCCAGGCGCCCCTATACTGTTCTTTAAATGTAATAATAAAGCTAAGAATATATACTGTTTTTGTTTTTATAATTGTTTTTAAGATTATTTATTTTGAGAGAGACAGAGACACTGTGAGCAGGGAAGGGGCAGAGAAAGAGGGAGAATCTGAAGCAGGCTCCATGCTGTCAGCTCAGAGTCCACACGGGGCTCAAACACATGAAACCATGAGATCGTGACCTAAGCCGAAATCTAGAGTTGGACGCTTAACCGACTGAGCCACCCAGGTGCCCCTATACTGTTCTTTTTAATGCTGTAATTAAAAAATACAAAAGTTTTGATCACTTAATCATATATCAATAAGCTATATGTCTATCGTTAAATCCAAACCATGACCATATTCTTTATGTTATATATGAGCATACACAGCATAGTAGCTAGAAGAAAATCATCAATCTCCCTTTAGAAAGTTGACCTCGTATTTGCAAATCAAGTAAGAATAAGTGCATAATTTCCATAAAATCAATTTTCTTTTAAAATATTTCCTTTTGAAATATATAATGCTACCCCTGGCAGAAGACTACCTTATTTTACTGAGGAGATGTGTTCCTGGAAAATCGAATGAAAGATTTGGCAGGGGATGAAAGGCAAGGAGGAAGGAAGGAGTCATATTTCTTTCCTACTGTCTTTAAACATTCATTTAAAAAATACTTACTGACTGGGGAGCTTGGGTGGCTCAGTCAGTTAAGCAACTGACTTTGGCTCAGGTCATGATCTCACAGTCTGTGAGTTTGAGCCCTGAGTTGGGCTCTGTGCTGACAGCTCAAGAGTCTGGAGGCTGCTTGCTTCAGATTCTGTGTCTCCCTCTGTCTCTGCCCCTCCCTGCTCATGCTCTGCCTGCCTCTCTGCCTCTCTGCCTCTCTCTCTCTCTCTCTCTCTCTCTCTCTCTCAAAAATGAATGAACATTAAAAAATAAAATACTTATTGACTGCCCATCATGAGCCAAGCACTATTCTAAGTACTTGAAGATACAGCAATGCACAAGAAAGACAAAGTCCCTAACTTCCTGGAATTTATACTCTGTAGACAATAAATAAAGATATAAGAAGTATAAAGTCAATGATAAGTATTACGAAGACATATCAAAGTAAAGGGATAAAAAAAGTGCTGGATGCTGCAATTTGAAACAAAGTGATCAGAGACGCCTTCTCTGAAGAGGTGGGATTTGAGTGGATGTCTGGATGAAATGAAGAAGCTGGCCTGGAGATGGGACACTACCACCAGCACAGGGAAGTGCAAAGGGCCAGAAATGGGAATGTGCTCTTCATATAGAAGGAACAGCCAAGGCACTGTGCTCTCTGTCTGGGGCAGAGTCAGTGACAAAGAATAGTAAGAAAGGAGATCGGAGCAGTAGCCTTCTGTTGTCTTTCTGTGTGTGTGTGTATGTGTGTGTGTGTGTGTGTGTGTTTTAAACAAAAACAATACAAATGTATTTGTGAATACTTGTATTTATTTTTTTTAATGTTTTTATTTATTTTTGACAGAGACAGAGACAGAGCATGAGTTGGGGAGGGGCAGAGAGAGAGGGAGACACAGAATCTGAAACAGGCTCCAGGCTCTGAGCTGTCAGCACAGAGCGCTATGAGGGGCTCAAACTCACGAACTATAAGATCATGACCTGAGCTGAAGTCGGATGCTTAACTGACTAAGCCACCCAGGCGCCCCTATGAATACTTTTTGAGTTCTATTCTGAAAATAAATGCTACCAGGAGAACATTCCCAAGACATATTTCAGACTAATCTATACCAACAGTTACATTCAAGGCACTCACATTAATAATCATCAAGTAACAGTTCTCCCAAAAAGCACTTTGGTTTTTGAGTAGTGGCTACTGATTCTTGATTGAGATTTTACCAATGTTTTTGTTTAAGTCACATATGTCATCATCACAGTTGCTAATGGTTCTTGTATTACAAGTTTGTAGCTACTTTATCTTCACATACATGATTTTTAAAAACTTTTTTTCACATACATGATTAATTACAAAAAGATTCTAAAAAAATAATTGGTTTGTTCTTTTTCCTCCAGACTTTCAGTAAAATGTTCTTACTTATTTAAAGCTTATGTTACGTTATGAAAATTCTCCAAATTTGCCTTTTCTTTAAGTTAATATTTCACATATTATTTTGGTTTTAAAATCAATATACTTATTTTAAAAGCTTCTAAGTATTCTATAGAGTAATTTTAACTATAGTACAAAATAATATTATTACTTCATTATCTACATACTTCTAGATAGAACAGCAAAGTCTTGTTCGAGAAAAACACTTCTGCAAAAAACTCATTCACTGCATCTGGAGAGTTTCACCATAAGAGATACTGACCTCAGGAGATAGTACAGAATAAGCTTGTGGTGGTTTTTCCAGTGAAACTGGTAGGCAAAACTGCCCAGTCTTTAATCGTCCATTCTGAAGCATTGGTATCCACTTTTAATTAAAAAGGAAACAATATTAAGTTAAATACATTTGTTACAAAAGTAAGTACTTGGAAAATCTGTTTTAAGAATTTGGAATGAGCCAAATTTGTCTCACACCGCCAAACACCAAGGGGATTTAATTAAGTAATAATAGGTTTCATGATTCCTCTAAAGAAAAGCTTCCCTGACAATATTTTTATTAAGGAGCATTCCCAAAACATTATTACTAACTAACTATGCAATATTTAAGCCAAAAGAGGTCCTTACTATCCAAGAAAAAGCTGGAGTAGAAAAAGGCCGCAAAGTCAATCCATTACACATGGTGGTAATAGTGTCAATGCATACAGGGAAAGGTTTGGTTGAATATGAATGCTGACAACAAAACTAAAAAGCATGAATTTATTTGGTTACATTTAGCAAAATCCATTTCATAGACAAAAAAAATGAGTCAATTGTTAATTTTTCTCTTTTGGGTAGCAGCATGATTTTTCTGACAAAGTTGTGATAGCACATCATGATATCCTTCACCTCAGGTTTACGTTTGCAATTCAATCATAATGATTTTCAAATAATACTCAAGAGTTTTAATTGCTTTTAATGAAAGCCAAGAGCTTTAATAGCTAAGGGTCTCTTTTAATCATTTTATACTGAAACCATTCTCTTCTGAAGAACCCTTAAAATTAATATATTTATACTGTACTGTTTGATAAACACATAATAATCAGGACCAACATCTAAGTGTTTACACATGTTAATTAATTGCATTAATGAGTATTTTCTTATTACGATGACTCTTCCTAACCAATATGGGGAATCCAATAGGGAATACTCAACAATAATGAACACCAATTACATCTCAAGTATTCAAACTACTTTTAAGACTGAAAAGCTAAATATTAAACAAAGATATACTTACTGTATATCCAACAGGAGTTTCAAGAGGAGTATTTTGTTTTTGCTGACAACTAACATGATAAAAAGTAAAAAGCAAATGATGATGGTCAGTTAAAGTAGCAGGGAGTTTAACCTTGATTTCTTCATGAAAATCAGGAGACCTTCATACAAAAAAAAAAAAAAACAAACAAAAAACAGATCAATAGTCAGTAATTTGTTCAAAACAAATAATTACTGCATTTGTATATTTGAGTAATTTTTAAATTAATTTCACGATTCATGCTCAATTTTTCTTCCAGTACAAAATATTTTTCTCTATTCCCAAACTGTATGTAACTAACTCCTACTTCCAGTTGAGGGAGTTGTCTCTGTTTCTGAAATTTCTCGTCTCATTTTTATTAATGGGCTGAGTAATCCTATGATTTGAAAATTCATTAATAATCACCACCTTGATGCCGAGATCTTCATTAGATGGGAAACTGTATAAATGAGGAGACTAGGGCAAGGCCTTCTATATTCTGATACGCATTACATAGAAAAGTAACAGGAGTTTTTGTAAGTATGTATTTTAAAACCATACCATAAAAAAACATTTTTCTATTATAGGAGTGACTTCATATTAAAGATTAATTTGTATTATCTTTTTGCAAAAAAAGAAAAAAAACAAGTAGCTCTAGACAGCTTAGTATCAAGTTGGGCTCTCTATGGAATATCTTATATCAATTATTCCATTGCTAAAGAAACAGATGTTAACAAAACATAGACTAATGTATTAACTGCTCAGAAAAAAGGAAAAAAAAATAAAGAAAAATCAGGGAACACCTATAAATTGCATTTGTCTCACAGTTTAGAAGTGCTCCCAGCCACTACACAAATACAACGAATATCATATTTGACTTAACCAATGGCATTTTCATCTCAATATCCATTGAGAGTGGTCCCTAGGAGCATTTTTATAAAAAAGCATTGCTGCTATTTATGATTTATGATTTAAAAGGGACAGAATCTTAGCATCCCAACCTTCCATATTCAGCTAGTATCTCTCAGTTATATTCAAAGAAAATATATCCAAACCATATGGCTCCAACTAATTAAAAGTGAAAGCTTTCCCACCAATTAGGGTTCCCCCCCCATGCTAATAAGTCTAATATCTTTCCATTTCAAATAAGTCTCAAAAACACTAAAAGTGTAGATCTGATCAAAGAAATATTAGGTTAATGAAAATTTTAATACCCCCAAGAAAGATAAGTAATGGTAGCCATCTGCGAATTTGATTATTTTGGTGAATAAAAGATGCTATGTATCTTATTATTGACCTCGCTAATCACCACTGAATCATGAGAAAGTTGAATTTCCTCACAGTGTTAGAGAGTATTGTCATTTTAATTCCACGAATACTGAGAGCACCAAAATAAAGATCTAGCTATAAACTGAGATACTTTAAGAAATTATTACCTTCTTCATCAATATCATTCCTAGTACTGAGTATTCATTTCTTTTCTGAAATCATACTATGTGAAGGCTTTTATGGAAAATTAAGCATCTGTGAGTTATTCATCAACAAGTACGTTTTAACTGTTCACCTTTATGTTAAGTATCGTGTTATTTCTGTGGTGGTTTTAAAGATATGAAAAAATAATTACCCTCAAAAATATATAATTTAGTAGAAATATAAATAAGACACACATATATCAATAGCAATGCTATAAAGCAGGGGTTGGCAAATTATGGCTACAGGTCAAATCCAGTCCACTGAATGGTTTTGTATAGCCCTACAGACTAAGAATGATTTTTATATTTTTAAGTAGTTAAAAAAATCAAAAGAATAACATTTCACTTGAAATATTACATGAAATTCAAATTTCAGCATCCATAAATAAAATGTTATTGGAAGACAGCCATGCCCATTCATTTGCAACTTCACTTATTGTCTATGGCTCTTTTTGCACTACAACAGCGGGGTTCAGTAATTGCAACAGAGACCATATGGCCCACAAGGCCTAAAACAAAACTACTGGGCCCTTCGCAGAAAATGTTTGTCAACCCCTGGTATACAGCATATAGCATATAAGATTAAGTGCTTCAAGAACAGAGCTGAACAGATTACTTCAAGTTTTGGATCAGGGAATTGTATTTAGGAAGAGATATATGATGTGGGCCTTAAAGAACAAGTAGGAGTTGAATTAATAGAGGGAATCAGTATTATGATAGAAAAAGGGATCCAAGAAAAGCCCAGAAACAGGATACTTTAGCAATAAGGCAAAAAGAAAATCATCAAGATGTAAAAGATGATTGGATATTAGAGAAAAGAAGAAGGAAAGCAAGGATGTTTTAAATTTTGAGTCAAAAGAATTATGGTACCGTTAATAAAAATAATCAGACAGAGATAGGGTCCAGAAGAGAATCGGGGATAAATACATGGAAATTGAGAAGGCAGGCAAAAGAACATGCTTACTAGGCTACTAAAAATATATGTCTGCACCTCCAAAAGAAGGTTATGACTAAAAATAAAAAGTTGCAAAACAATCCACATAAAGATAAAAGCAGTAACATTTTCAATGAATGTAACTCTGAGAAACACATATAAGGTTATTTATGGAGAGTATAGTGTAGAAAAAGAGGGTCAAGAGTGAAACTGTAGTGTTTTGTATGGAATATCTATTCTCAAAAAAAAAAGGAAGGAAGGAAGGAAGGAAGGAAGGAAGGAAGGAAAGAAAGAAAGAAAGAAAGAAAGAAAGAAAGAAAGAAAGATTAGAATAATTACTACAGAAAAATAAACTGTCCAAAGAGATGGGAGGAAAGTGAGAGCGGGTCACAAAGGGTGAGAAACAATAAAGTTTTAAAGAGGGCAAGGAAAAACCATGTACACAACAACACTGAAGAGAGGTTTTTGTTTTGTTTTTTAAGTATAGGAGACTTAAGTTTCTTTTTGACAGTAACAGATGGAGCCAGGGAAGTGGGGACTGATGGTACAAGAGAAGGGTTAACTGATGGAGTCGCACTCTGGAAGAGGAAGAATGAGACTGGTAGAAAGCAGAGATAAAAGACTCACACTGAGCCAGGTACGGGCTCTGACTGCCCTTGAACCAGAAGGAAAGGCAGATCCATGCAGAGATAATCAGAGGTGAAGAGTAGACAAGTGGATGGTTCTCAAGTTGGATGGTCTCAAACCACTTAATAAAGTAGGAACGCTAAGAGTAAGCAAACAGAATAAGTAGGAGCTAGAGAAAGAAGAAAGGCTTAAAATATCTCCTGCCAAATGACAGAGGGTAAAAAAAAGCGATGACAAGAAGAATACCAAAGAATGGTGGGGCCAAAAAGAAAATAAAGTAAAATGAATTACTGCAGTCCCATCATACAGATAAAATAACGTCAATTTGTGATAGTCCTGATCGGTACAATTTTGTGATTTTTCTCCAACAGCATTCAGTAATCAAAACAAAAACAAAAAAGAGAAGAGAAGAGAAGAGAAGAGAAGAGAAGAGAAGAGAAGAGAAGAGAAGGAAAAGAAAAGAAAAGAAAAGAAAAGAAGAGAAGGAAAAGAGAAGAAAAGAAAAAAAAAGAGAAAAGAAAACAAAGCCGAGATTAAAAGTTATCCAAAGTTAAGAATTTCTCAAAGAAGTAAAATGGAAGGGCACTAAATCAAGTATTATTAGATGTTGAGAATACCACCAATTTAACTAATGGTTATAAGCTTAGTAAAGAGTTAAGTAAAACTACAAAGTGTCAAGGGGAAAATAACAGGGAAAGTCCAAAGGACCAGAGGCTACAATGATAATCAATAACAATATAATAAAAATGAAAGGGTCAGAGAATTTGATATGAAAGACCTTTTGTATATAAAGTCTAAATTTGATGTCTATAGAGAATATGCATCTACAGGCAGAAAATTATAACTCTGATGTCAGCTGTCTTGAATTTGCACATTCAGTGCAGCAAAGCATTTGGTAAACATACTAACGTGAGTGCTTAAAATGCCACTGAGAAGGGAGTAACTTTGAAAGAAATATTTGAATTCAGTACCTGTTATGATATACTACGGCTGTATAGGCTTCCTTTGAAAATTCTGAACAGCTAGATTTACCAAAGATTACCTGTAACAAATAACAGCACGTTGAAACTTTGTTGTAATAAATGCTGGATGTTCATATCTATGTAAGAATTTGTCTGATTTAATAACTACTGGAGAACAATGGGCAAAATCAGCCCAATGAAGAACAATGTGCCTACTGACGTTCATTAATAAATTCAATTGCTTAGCCGTAAATTTCTTTTCAACTATAGAACCATCTGACATTCAAACATTCAAAAAATTTCTACCCATTATATTTCCTTTTTCTTAAAGAAGGTGAAAAATTCATTTTAAAATCTGGGTGTAGCATATCATTTGGAATTTATATAAGAAATATGATCTTAGAATAGTAGCATGTATCTACTATAAAATTGGTGGCTTTTCCACTAAAACAGTAATCATTCTGTAAGCCAAATATAAATTTATAAATGATATTTTAAAATCCTATTTTAGGTGAAGCTATGTATCCTTTGCTTCCAGTACTCCTTACAAGCTACCCTATTAAGAAGGAGGAGCGCCATTCTTATGTTCTTATATATATGTCTTAAAAATAAAAAATCCACCACATTAAAAAAAAATACTACTTTTGGAGAAGGTTTAAAGGTAAAGTAATTCAGTCTTGTATATCTGCCTAATAGCATTCTACTGGCGTTCTAATAGCAATACTACGGTTAATTAGGGCAGCTGATAAGATACATGGCTTATCATTCCTATGTGAGACAGATTTGCAACGCTACCTACCCATAAATTAACCTCTTATGTCTGGCCAGCCATCTCTACACATGCAGAAATAAGTACATGGACATATCATCGCACTTGCATCAATACAACTGGTAAAATAACTCAAATTTTACATCTTATACAGAAGGATTAATTGGAACCATCCGCAAATAAAAAGAACTTTTTAACAAATTATTTGTGTTTCTTTTTGTGACACAAAAGATCCTTTTATTCACACAGGTCCTTTCATTTTAAGGCTGTGTAAAAGTGTAATGACTATGACTGTCCTAGTGAAGTCTAATTTCACCAATTTCCAAGAATACGTTGCCATGTTTTTATAAAATGTTGTTCCAATGCCAGAATTTGAATTTTATGATTTTATCACACCAACATTATATGATCCAAAAATTATCTTAGGATCCATTTGAGTAGTCCTTGTTTTTTTAAAGAATTAAGCAAAGACAATGTGTCTATGCTTCTATACTTTCAACCAGTCACTAGGATAAAGATAAAAGCATTATATTTGCATATGACTAATAATACACAAGTGAAAGGAACACAGTATCCTCCCCATCCCCCACCCCGGCCACTGAGAAGATCCCATTTTTCACAAAGTAACTCATTTACTTTCATAACATGAATGACATAAAGTAGAAAGTGTTCCTTTTCTGACCTTGTGACATGTATTTTTAACCATTCATCAACATGGACTGTGCATCAATTCTGTGACAGGCACTTTGGCAGGCATCAAGATATAGATATGAGTAAGACAAGGTCCCTGCCCTCAAGGAGCTCACAATCTGGTAGACAAGATAAAGAAATAAACATATAATCTTAAAGTGATAAGGCCCATAAAAGAAATGAGAAGATGCTATGGTAGCACCAAAAGAGGGAGTGGTCTAACTGTCATTGTGGCTGGATGCAGCTGGGACTCCACAGAGGCCATATATGTGCTAACACAAGGAAGAGTTTGTTAGGCAATCAACAGAAACAGATTATCTTACATATACTACATTTGTCATAAGCTCAATTCATATGGTAATTCACACATAACACAGCATCTATTTTCACAATCCAGTACCTTTTCATCAACTGTGATAGTATATTCATTCTTTCAGCAGGAATAAAGAACTAGTAAAGAATATGAAATGCTAACTCCAAACCTCAGAAGTAAATTCTACATTTATTAGCAAATACTTATTCACCATGTATTATATGCAAAGATCTGAAATAGCAGCCATAGAAGAATATAAAGATGCATAATTTGTGCTCGCTGCTGTCAAGATCTACACATGCTGATAAAACTGAGGCAATGGGAAAAGAGAAAATATACAGCTTTCCTAGTAAGTAGAAAATCAGAGGAATGCGATTTAATGACTGGCAGAGAAGGCTAAAATAAAACTGTTAACAATGCACCTATTCGTAAGCTCATTTTCATTCCATTAGGGTTCTCAGAGGTTGAACATCTATAGTGACAGGTGTGCTCCTATTCCATACGTTACTAACTTTAGTTGAGCTTAAAATCTACTTTCATGGAACTTGCATTGAGTAGTGTTCTACAAATCCTAAATGATAATTTGGGCAGTCAGGAATCTCTCCAGTCTGGCCTCAATCTACTATTTCTGACTTCTCTTACACTGCTCTGGGTCACTGGCAACTCGCCACTGTACCTCTGTGGAAGGACATTCTCCAACTTGAGTTGCTTTCCTTCCCCAGCTATCTAAGACCCAACGCCATCTACATTTTAACTATCTCTGGTTTTAGTTCAGATATACCTCCTCCAGGTGATACCTGCCTATTACCTCAGCAAGACATTCTCTCCTACCTCTGTACACTTCTGCCTTTGAATCCCTACAGCCATCTTCTAATACTTAGCATATACCTTGGTTCTCAATATTAGCTGCAAAATGTAATCCCCTTAGGGAGATTTAAAAATACTGATATATGACTAGTTCCCACCCCCAGACACTATAATTTAATTGGAGTAAAATTCAGTCTGAGCACTGGTATTTTTAAAAGCTCCCTAGGTAAGTGTAATATGCACTATTACCAGAGTTTCTTAACAAAGATGGGAAGAATCATACATATTAGAATCACCTGGGGAGCATTTCAACCTATACCACAACCTCATATGCTACCCATCACTTTCTACTTCCTTTGGCCTCTCATTCTCAAGGAGAAGAATCAGAATCACAGATGACAAGAGCAGAAAAAACATATCTGCGCTTTGTTAGAGTTACCTAGGTGATTCTGTTCTGATCCTCTCTTGAAAGTCACTATTTTAGAATTTTATGTGTTTATCTCATATCCTTTAGATTACAAGTCTTATTCATCTTTGTATCTCTGGGAGGGACTAGTATGTACTAAGTCCTCAATATTTAAGACTTCAGTACGGAAGTGTTGAATCACTATATTGTCCACAGGAAACTAATATGAACTAATATGACACTATATATTAACTAACTAGAATTTAAATAAAAATGGGAAAAAAAAAGACTTCAAGGAAACTCATACTATCTGTTACAGGAAGTAATGCAGTTAGAAATTTGGTTTACAAGATCATTAATTTCCAGTTTAGAGCTGCCAATCAAGTAAAACAAAAACAAAAACAATGTCTATTTGAACCATACATGAACAAGAGGAAAAGTAAAGAACACTTCTTACCGGCATAGCATTGCTTGGATCCTCCCCATACATGAACTGTACTTTCACTGTTATATTTCTTGCAGAACCCTGACGATTGGCAAAGTTGAGACTCTGAGGGTATATGTAGAGAAGATTTCTGTAAAGGCAATAGTATGCACGATAGTAAATATATATCTAAAAACACTATGTATCACTGCAGGCCACAAAAGAAAGAGATGGAACAAATACTTCATTATTAATATATGCTAGCCACCATATATTTTCACATACAATGTTTCATTTAATTCTTACGGCAATCATTCAAATAGATAGCAATCAAATATACCCCAATTTTGCAGATGAATTGAGGCCCAGAAAACTTAAGTGAGGTTCACACACAACTAAGTAAGCAGCAAAGCTGAAATCAGAATATAGGTCAGACTTCAAAACACATGTTCTTTCCTCTGCAAGAGACTTCTGGGAAATGAATAAGGACTGAATCATTATTAAGAAGTTAATAATGTATTATGTTAGCTCCTGCAAGCAGATATAAAGAGGGTAACATTTATAGGCAGGGCTTTTGTATATATATGATCAAGGACATAAGAGAGATAACATTCCACATTATTTGTTCAAAAACATGTATGGACAATATGCTAGGTGTAACAGTTGCTATGAAATAATCACATATTACTCTGTATTTATTTTACTTCATGTCCAGTCCCTGCTTCTGCCACACAGAAGATAAATAATTCAAGAAAAGACACCAAAAGAGAGGGCTAAACAAATAAAAAGAAATAGAACAAGATTTACTTTACCTGAAGACTAGTACTGAGATATGATGAACAAGACTTCAAGTATAATAAAGTCCTGCTAATCAACTGTTGGAGCAATGAAAACACGTCAAAATTTTCTGGAATGTGGTAGGGCAATATAGAAATTCTAAATGAACACAACCTTTGACCTAACAAACCTGCCTCTAGTCTAAGGACAGAATTACACACATGTATAAATGGATGTGTTAAAAAAAATTCACTACAACATTTTTTGTAGTAGAGAATAATTACAAATAATTATAAAGAAATATAATATGCATGAGTACTATTCTAGTTAATTATATTAATATATATTAATAAGAAGGATTCCTATGGAGTCTCCAAAATGACAATGTGCAGCAATATTTATTGATGTAGAAAGAGATACCCAGCATGTTGGATAAAGAAAAAACGCAGGTTCCATAGCAGGATGTATAGTGGCATATCCTACTTACGGAAAACTGTGAAGAAATAATAGCTGAAAACTCCCCTAACCTTGGGAAGGAAATAGACATCCAGATCCAGGAAGCCCAGAGAGTTCCAAAAAAAGATGAACCCCAAAAGACTCACACCAAGACACATTATAATTAAAATGTTAAAAGTTAAAAAGGAGAGAATCCTAAAAGTAGGAGAAAAACAATTTGTTACACACAAGAAAACCCAAAGAAGACTATCAGCATATTGTTCAGCAGAAACTTTGCAAGCCCAGAAACTTTGCAAGCCAGAAGGGAATGGCATGATATATTCAAAGTGCTGAAAGAAAACACCTCCATCCAAGGACACTCTAGCCAGTAAAGTTATCATTCAGAAGCAAAGTAGAGACAGTCTTCCAGACAAGAAAAAGCTAAAGGAGCTTATCACCACTAAACTGGCCTTACAAGAAATAGTAAAGAATCTCTTTAAGCTGAAAAGAAAAAGTGCTAATTATTAACAAGAAAACATGAAAGAATAAATCTCACTGGAAAGGTAAATATATAGTAAAGGTAGCAGATTAATCACTTATAAAGCTAGTATGAAGGTTAAAAGACAAAAGCAGTAAAAATAATTACAATATTTAATTAAGGAATACACAAGATAAAAAGACATAAAATATGACATCAAAAATATAAAACATGGGAGAAGGGAGTAAAAATGAAGAACTTTAAAACTGGATCAAACTTAAGTTGTTATTGACTTAAAATACACTGTTCTAGATACAAGTTGTTATGTGCAAGCATCATGGTAACCACAAAGCAAAAACCTATCGTGAATACACAAAAGGTAAAGAAACCTAAGCATACCATTAAAGAAATTCATCAAACCACAAAGGAAGGAAGCAAGAAAGGGAGAGTGACAAACTACAAAACAACTGGAAAACATTAAAATGGCAATAAGTACATACTTATCAATACTTACTTTAAATGTAAATGGACTAAATTTCCCAGTCAAAAGACAGAGTGGCTGAATGGGTTAAAAACAAAAATAAAAACAAGACACATCTACATGCTGCCTAAAGAGGCTCACTTCAGGTGTAAGGACACACACAAACTGAAAGTAAAAAAAGGGAAAAAGAGATTTCATGAAAATGAAACCAAAAGAAAGTTATATCAACAAAATGGACTCTGAAATAAAAACTATAATAAGAGACAAAGAAGGTCATTACATTGACACAGGGGGGTCAGTCCAGCAAGAGGAAAGTTGGTGGGGTGAGGGGAAAGAAAGGAGGGAGGAGAGAAAGAAATAGATAAAAAGATACTTCTGGTTAACAGTGAAGGCTCTAGTTTCTTTTTTGTACTTTTCTATTTTGTTTGAACTGGTGAGAACACATGACTTTTATAATTAGAAAAAACAATTTCCATGGGGGGAGAATAAGTGTATGTAACAAAAAGCCTACAATCTTAAAGTCACTAAAAACATGGAGAAGAGTCAGTTATTCTCTGAACAGTCAAAAGTATAAATGTGGAAATGTTACGATGATTTGTCAGTTTCTTAATCAAAAGAATTAAAGATCAAAGATGACTGACTATTACTAACCACTGAAGTCACCAAATAAAATCTGCACAGGAAATACTTATGTATTGATTCTGCACACAACATCAGTACCAAGTTACATGCAAGGGAAATAAAGGAAAATTAAGAGGCCATTCCCTGGTCTTGAGGAACATATAATCTAATGGGACAGAAATGCCTATAAACAGACCACTTCACAATAATGTTGTGTTGTGAGAAAAGTTATGCAGAAGTTATGAGAGGAAGAGATACTTGGTTGACTGTGGGGAAGTCTTTCCATCTTCTACCTTCACAATATAGTTGTTGAAGAAATGGGATTATTTTTGTGTAAATTTTTCTCAAGGCTAGAATTTGTTTGTATCCCTGTAGTGACATTTAACATATTCTTGTTTTCTATAAATTCAGAGTTGGATCAAGAGCCTTGGTTATATTTAGGCCTGAGGTTTTTTTCGGTAAGATCGTTCCATAAATAGTACCGTGTCCTATCAGGAGGAAAATATCTCTTTTTGTGCAGTTACTAGATGGTGATCAATGCCTAAATCCATTAGCTCCATTAAGGGCTGCCAAAAGATAATACCCTCTCAGTCTTTATTTAATAGCTGGAATATCTCTATGAAGAGCAATTATCCTCATCTATTATTTGCTTAGCCAGTGAACCATTATATATTATAGAGAGGAATAAATGCTGGACTCTTTTCCATTATTTTCCAGTTTTCAAAATAAGCAGTAGGTGCATTACAATCCTCTAAGAGAAATTAATTTTTTTTGTTTTTGTTTTTTTTTTAGCATCACTTATAAACTCAGGGACCAAACATATGAATGGGTTTCAGTACACTGCAGGTATTATCTTTATTGATGTTCAAATTGTTCTCTCTTTAACAAAGGAAAAAGCCAACTCAAACTGGCTCCTGCGTCCTTGTGAGTCAGTCATAGTAGTCTTTGATGCCTTCTTGCTATCTGTTATAGCAAGATGTTCCAAGGTCTTCTATCATTTCTCCTCAGACCCAGAATCAACCACTTCTCCAAGGAGCTTTGGTTCTCTGCATAGAAATGTTTTTCCAAGCCACAGTCTGGGCATTCATTGTGAGTTAGTCATTGTTTCTAGGCCATTTAAGTAGAAAGGGTGAGGGGGAAATGCTTTTAACGTGAAATACATTCTGAGTTCATACTGATACTTCAAATTCCAATTTAAGACTATTTATTTAATTTTATTATAAGATTTTATTTAATCTTTTATCTTGTAACACTGAGAATCATTTTGAAAGACATCAAGTATGAAAGAATTAGAATATCACTTAATTACTTATGCATATTATTCAAAAACTGGAGTCTTAAGGAACTCCAGTTTTCTATGGCTATCCAGAAGAGGATAAGCCTACCAAGACCGAGAAGGCACCTACAGAGAAGTAGGGCAAAAAACCATGAGAGTGCAATGACATGGAAGCCAAGGGAAAACAGCATAAGAAGAATTAAACAGTTAAGTGTCAACACTACTCAGGGGCCAAATGAGTTAAGAATCAAAAAAGGTCAACTGGACTAGCAACATGAAAGTCACTGATAATATCAGGCTGGAAACAGATAAAAGTAGGTTCAAGAGCACGTTGTTAAGAAAATGAAATAAGTGAAACTCTGAAAAGTGTAACTGTAAAAGAAAGATCATGCAATAGTTGAAGACAGAATATGAGCATTTTGTAAGCTTTTTAAGATTGGAAAGGTTTGAGAAAAAAAGAGACTGAGTCTACCAGGAAGAAAATGGGAAAACTGGAGAAAAGATAGGTGGGTGATTGCGAACGGGGGTGGAGATAAAAAAGCCGTGCGGGCACGGAGGGGGAGGGACCCCCTTCTGCGAAGAAACAAAGGGAAGAGAAAGAGCAGCTAGGGAAGTGTAGGACCATATCTGGACAGGAGAAAGACTTCGGACTGAGACTGAGAGGGATCCTATCTCCAACTGCAGAGCTTTCTTCGCACTGGGACCGGCTCCCAGTTCACGCACCTGGGGAGGAGGGAAGCCAGCCCTGGGTGTGGTGGTAAGTCAGGGGCACAGTCTGCAGTTGGAGAAAGTGGTTCCCTGCCTAGAGGGCTGCGCAATAGTACAAAGCCTGCTTGCGTCCGTTACCCCCCGTCCCCCCACCCCCAGCTCAGTGGCTGGGCGGAGGGCGCAGTCTGCAGGAGAAGGCAGCCCTTTCCCTGGAGTGCTGTAGGAAAAGACAAAGCCCTGCCTGCATCTACCACCTTGGGGGCTACGTGGTGAGGTCGGCGGAACAGTCTACGGTAGGACAAAGTGGCCCCTCCCTGGAGTGTTGTGGAAAAAGACAAAGCCTGCTTAAGTCTGCCTGCGTCGGCCACCCCCGGGGATCGGGGATCAGCGGCGAGGTCGACTGCACAGTCCGCAGAAGGCGGTCCTCCCCTGAAGTGCAGCGGCACAGACAAAGCCAGCCAGGGCCTCATATCCAGCGGCGCTGAGAGGAGCTTCCCCAGTGCCAGAGCGCCTGGAGCAGGACTTTGAATCCTAGACAAGCACAGTGTCAGGGGAGGGGGAGGAGAGAGACGGACCACCCCGTCTGCGCCTGCGGCACAGTGAGGATGACTCAGAGTCCACCGGGTCCGGCTCCGTGGAGAAGAGACTGTGGGGTCACCATTTCCCCTACCACCAACCACCACCACCAAGGTGGGGGGGCTTCAGGGATCACTCCCCGGGCCCATAGTGGAGGTGGGTCCAGACTGCACCAAACCACGGCCCTTCGCACTGGGTAACTGCCTATGTACCAGAGCGGGGCAGACCCTAAGGACAGCTCCTCCAGACAAGTGCAGCAGCATTGCCTGGATGAGCTCTAGGTCAGTTCTGGAAATATAGATATATTCTCCCCCCAATTCCCATTTCTCCTCCTTATCTCTTCCCTCCCGTAGGCTGGTTACTCTGGGGTCTGTCTAAACAGACATATTTAATCCATTGTCTTGATACATATTCTACACCTCCTTCTTTACACTCCTTTCTCTCTCTCTGGAACAATTAAGCCATATAGTTTCTATGTCTGGGTAACTTTATCCTCCTTTCGTTTTTCCCGCCTCCGTCTTTGTTTTCTGTTCTCTCTATGGATTGAGTCTTTTAGTCTCTCTGCCTAGTCAATGTTTATTTTTCTCCCCCCTCCCTGCCCCCCACCCCGCTCCTGTCATTTCTCTCTTTGTATATGCTCTTCAAACAGCACCGCCTCCACCCTCTTCTTTACTTGTAATCGGTGTTTTGGGGTTTTTGTTTTTAGCCTTTAGTTTTCTGTTTTTGTTCATTTGTTTGTGTTATTTATTTGTGTGTTTCCATGTTTTTGTCTCCTGTTTGTCTATCTGTTTTCCTTTACAGGGCTACTCCAAGAAACAAATCAAAGCACACCTGGTGGAGGGTCCAAAATATCACTACAAGTAGGGTAATAAAATAACCAAAGTCACAACAACAGAGAACAAGTAACAATCTCCAAAAAAACACCTCCTGAAGGGCCAGGCCCTGAACAGTGTATGACCCTCCTTTAACAGAGCAGTGGTCACAGGTGCAGAGCACACAACAAACTTTCAAAATGCATAAGGGACAGAAAACTAGCCAAAGTGACGAAACGGAAGCATTCTCTTCAAAAGAAATTCCAGGAAGTAGCAACAACTAACAAATTGATCAAAACCGATTTAAGCAATATAACTGCACTAGAATTTATAATGATAGTCATAAAATTAATTGCTGAGGTTGAAAAAAGCATAGAGAATAGGAGAGGATCTATTGCTACAGAGGTCAAGGGACTAAAAAATAGTCATGATGAATTAAAAAAATGCTATAAATGAGGTGCAAAATAAAATGGAGGTGGACATAGCACGGATTGAAGAGGCAGAGGAGAGAATAGGTGAATTATAAGATAAAATTATGGAAAAAGAGGAAGCTGAGAAAAAGATTTAAAAAAATCCAGGAGTACGAGGGGAGAATTAGAGAACTAAGTGATGCAATCAAATGGAACAATATCCGTATCACAGGAATTCCAGAAGAAGAGAGAGAGAGAAAGGGGCTAAAGGTGTACTTGAACAAATCATAGCTGAGAACTTCCCCGATCTGGGGAAGGAAACAGGCATTGAAATCCAACAGGCACAGAGAACTCCCTTCAGACATAACTTGAATTGATCTTCTGCACGACATGTCATAGTGAAACTGGCAAAATACAAGGATAAAGGGAAAATTCTGAAAGAAGCTAGGGATAAACATGCTCTAACATATAAAGGGAGACCAATAAGACTAGTGACGGATCTATCTACTGAAACTTGGCAGGCCAGAAAGGAATGGCAAGAAATCTTCAATGTGATGAACAGGAAAAATATGCAGCCAAGAACCCTTTATCCAGAAAGTCTGTCATTCAGAATAGAAGGAGACATAAAGGTTTTCCCAAACAAACAAAAACTGAAGGAATTAATCACCACTAAACCACCCCACAAGAGATCCTAAGGAGGGTTCTTTGAGTGAAATGTTGCAAGGACCACAAAGTACCAGAGACATCACTACAAGCATGAAACCTACAGATATCACAACAACTCTAAACCTATATCTTTCAATAATAACACTGAATGTAAATGGACTGAATGCTCCAATCAAAAGACACAGGGTATCGGAATGGATTAAAAAACAAGACCCATCTATTTGCTATCTACAGGAGACTCATTTTAGACCTGACGACACCTTCAGATTGAAAGTAAGGGGATGGAGAACTATCTATCATGCTGCTGGAAGTCAAAAGAAAGCTGGAGCAGCCACACTTATATCAGACAAACTAGACTTTAAATGAAAGGCCGTAACAAGAGATGAAGAAGGGCATTATATAATAATTATTGGGTCTATCCATCAGGAAGAGCTAACAATTATAAATGTCTATGCACCGAATACAGGAGCACCCAAATATATAAAACAATTAATCACAAACATAAGCAACCTTATTGATAAGAAGGTGGTAATTACTTTAATACTCCACTTACAGCGATGGAAAGGGCATCTAGACAGAGAATCAATAAAGAAACAAGGGCCCTGAATGATACATTGGACCAGATGGACTTGACAGATATATTTAGAACTCTGCATCCCAAAGCAACAGAATATACTTTCTTCTTGAGTGCACATGGAACATTCTCCAAGATAGATCACATACTGGGTCACAAAGCAGCCCTTAATAAGTATAAAAGAACTGAGATCATACCATGCACACTTTCAGATCACAGTGCTATGAAACTTGAAATCAACCACAGGAAAAAGTCTGGAAAATATCCAAAAGCATGGAGGTTAAAGAACATCCTACTAAAGAAAGAATGGGTCAACCAGGCAATTAGAGAAGAAATTAAAAAATATATGGAAACAAATGAAAATGAAAATACAACAATCCAAATGTTTTGGGATGCAGTGAAGGCAGTCCTGAGAGAAAAATACATTGCAATCCAGGCCTATCTCAAGAAACAAGAAAAATCCCAAATACAAAATCTAATAGCACACCTAAAGGAACTAGAAGTAGAACAGCAAAGACACCCCAAACCCAGCAGAAGAAGAGAAATAATAAAGATCAGAGCAAAAATAACAATATAGAATCCAAAAAAACAGTAGACCAGAGCAATGAAACGAAGAGTTGGTTTTTCGAAAAAATAAACAAAATTGATAAACCCATGGCCAGGCTTCTCAGAAAAGAGAGAGGGCCCAATGTTTATAGCAGCACTTTTAACAACAGCCAAATTATGGAAAGAGCCTAAATGTTAATCAACTGACGAATGGATAAAGAAGATGTGGTTTATATATACAATGGAATACTATTTGGCAATGAGAAAGAATTAAATCTGGCCATTTGTAGCAACGTGGATAGAACTGGAGAGTGTTATGCTAAGTGAAATAAGTCAGGCAGGAAAAGACAGATACCATATGTTTTCACTCTTATGTGGATCCTGAAAAACTTAACAGAAGACCATGGGGGAGGAGAAGCGGGGGAAAAAAGTTACAGAGAAGGAAGGAGGCAAACCATAAGAGACTCTTAAATACTGAGAATAAACTGAGGGCTGATGGGGGGTGGTGGGGAGGGGAAAGTGGATGATGGGCACTGAGGAGGGCACCTGTTGGCATGAGCACTGGGTGTTGTATGGAAACCAATTTGTCAATAAATTATATTTAATATTAAAAAAAATTTTTAAGTAAAAAAAAAAGATTGGAAAGGTTTGAGTTTGATTAAATACTAATGAGAAGAATCCAGGTGAGACAGAGTCTGCATACATTAGAACAAAAAAGTAAAGATTCCTGAAATGATAGGAGAGAACAGGATCCAAAGCACATAACAGATTGCCCTTAATTATGCTTGTAATTCCTCATTGTAGCAAACATTTGCTGAGTATGCAGTGTGCTAGATACTAAGAATATAGAGATAAAAGACAAAGTTACTGACTTCACAGAACTACAGTCTAAAGGGAGAATCAGACAAGCAAATAATTATAATGTAGTGTAAGTGCTATGAACATAGAATATCACTGAAGCCCACAAGAGGACCTGAGACTAAAGAATCTGCCAACAAGTTTCAATGAAAAATTTGTAAGTAGGATAAACAAGCAGAACACACAGAAAAGCAAAACGCACTATGCTTCCCCCCACCCCTCAGAATCTCTACATTATCATTACTACTGTTTTAGCTTTGTGGGCATGGCCATGATTGGCCTTTTCCCATCTTTAAAGTCTCAGAAAACTTCACCTTTACCCTCCCCTGCCATCACATCACTTTGTTATTCTATTTACAACTCTTAAACAATCTGCTTAAAACAATCCTAAAATATCTTATACATTTATGTATTATTTCTTGTTTATATATCTCCTTTAATAGAGTCCAAACTCCACGAGGGCAAGAACTGTATCTATCTGGTTAACTGCTATATTCCCAGTGCCTAAAACAGTGCCTCATATTGAATGAATGAATGAATGAATGAATGAATGAATGATACAGAATGCACATAAATATTTAGTTACTTAATACTTCAGGGAGTTTGGATTCCAGATTAAATGGAAATGAATTAAACATAACCTATAAGCTATGTTTGATTTCCAATAAAAGACAGTTTTAAATTGAACTTGTTTCCAAAGATAAAAAGCATACAACTGAATCCAGATTCTTTTCCATTTGACTATTAATTCCACTAATAAATTCCCACATATAACTAGTATGTCTTTACCTTGCACTTATAATACTTCTTCAGAAGAATTTCAAATCAGCAGTGAGAAGGCAGACTAATGAAAAGTGTGGAGATAGCACCTAGCCATTTAGGGAAAAAAGATGAATTCATATTTCACTCCTCCTCAAAATAAATTCTAGAATAATCAAAGGTTTAAGTAATAAAAATAAAGCCAACAAGTACTAGAAAAGCTTTAAAGAGACCACATTTTATAGGTGCGAAGGCATTTCTGAGCATGAGCCACAAACATAAAAGACAAATTTTAAAGCCTTTGCAGAAAAGGTGGTATCAATACCCATAGGTGGAAGACAAATGACAAACTGGAAAAACACTATTCACTACACATAAGATAAGGACTATCCAAAATATGTAAATAATTCCTACAATTAGTCAGAAAGAGACAAACAAAAAAGGGGGGGAGGAATATGGGGAGAGGGGACTTATATACTACTCAGGTAATTCACAAAAAGAGCAAAATAGATGGCCAGCAAAATACACCAGATGTTTTTTACCTATTAGATTTACTGATATCTTTTGTTTTTCTCATTCAAAGCATTGATAAAAATTCATGGGAAAAGAGCGACTCTGATTACTCTTGGCAGAGATGTAAATTGGCGCAACTCTTTTGAAGGATCATCTGACATGAGAAATCATAATGTGAAATTCAACACCACGACCTTGTTGGTTAAAAACATTTATACACACACGGGAAGACATTTCTGTGAGTATTGTTTGCAATTAGAAAACTGGAAACAAATGATCATTAATAGGGTAAGACTTAAATTATGGTACATCCATATAAATAAATGATTATGCAACCATTAAAAAGGATACATCAATCTACAGGCACTCAGGAAAATAAATTTTAAAATATGAAGGTCTTGAACCAATTTTTTTTTTTAATATTTATTTTCGTGGGAGAGAGAGAGATTGAGCAAGGGAGGGAAGAGAGAGAGACAGAGAGAGAGACAGAGACAGAGACAGAGACAGAGACAGAGGATCCAAAGTGGGCTCTGAGCTGTCAGTGCAGATCCCAATACAGGGCTTTAACTCAAGAACTGTGAGAACATGACCTGAGCTGAAGTCGGAAGCTTAACCCAGTGAGCCGTCCAGGCACCCCTATATATGGCATGGATTATATATAACACAATCCCATTTGTGTTAAAAAAAAAAAATTATATATAGCTACTCATCTAAGGGATCTAGTATGACAGAGCCCAAAATGTTAATAGTGAAGAGTCAGGATTTTTATTGTTTACAAGTTTCAGAAATACCTGGATTTCCACAATAGGTACTTTCAGCATAAAAATTTAACATTTATCAATAATGAACATGGGAGAAAAAAAGTAAGATAAATGAAATGATTTCTTCAAAGGTCACTCATCTTCTGGATCTGCACCGTCCAATAAAATAGTCTAACGAGACTACTAAGCACTTGATGTGTGCCTATTCTAACTGAAATATGCTCAAAGTATATAAACATACCAGATTTGGAAGACTTATTAAGAAAAAAGAATATAAAATATCTAATTAATGTTTTTATATGGATCACATATTGAAATAATTTTTGATATACTGGATTAAATACACTATTAAAATGAATTTCACTTGTTTCTGTTCACTTCTTTTATGTATATAACTCATACTATATTTCCATTGAATAGTGCCTGTTCTGGACAAAGAGAGGAAAGGGAAGCCAATGTATTAATCTGGCAGTATTCTTCACCTTGGTTAATATAAATATTTCTATTTATACATGTGTTTTTCTCAAGCTATTACTTTCAGAATCTTCCTACCAAACATTAATTCAAAAACAAATGATCACATTTTGTAAAGGAAGAAATTAAAAGGATTACATTCAGAAGATCCCAATGCCTTGTGTTTTATTTGGAAGTCACATCTCTGGAAGATTGCACAACCGGGGGAGGATAAAGGACTTTGCTTTGCTTGAAGCTTAAACAAGACTTCTAAATCTCCTAAAATGCCATGTAGCTAAAGTTTTGTATATTAGTTCTTAGAAACTAGAAATCCTTAGATTAGAGTCCGATTTTTAGTTTCTTACTTGGCAGAAATCATTTTAACTTTCATAACATTACTGGTTATATTTGATTAGGGTTCTATTTAAATAGGCACAAATTCAAGCAAAGATTAGATTCTGCCTTTGACAATGTGTACTCAGACAGGAGGTGGATGAAAAGGTAGATGTAAAATGTGTACTCAGACCGGAGGCATGAAAAGGCCAATGGAAAATCACTTATAAAATTGCTATTTCCGTTACACTTCCCATGCTGACACTCTTCCACAGCTCATAAATAGGCAAGTTATTTACTTTATGTATATTCAATAATATGTCAAACTACTATAAGAAAAGAAAATTATCCAGATATTTCTACCCAGGGACGATATACTATAAACCAAGAATATGTGATGACTGCCTTTAATCAGCTGTGTTACATGTAAAGGAATTATATAAATTGTGCAAAACATGTTAATATTCTAATACAGTAGCCAAAATGGAAGGAAATTCCTTCCTACGGTAAGAGTGTCCAGCTACTTTCATGTACTAGAAGGGACAAACTCAAAAATCTTTTCGAATTCTTTTCTCTAAAAAGTACCTCCTATGTCAAAAATGGTTGAGCATCTACTATATGCAAATGTTGTGCTTGGAAACTCCCATCTTAAGGCCTTATCATTCTCTTTTTCATCCCATATATTTATATTGTTTCTCAAATATGTAAGGCATTGTACTAAATAAAGTACTATAAGGGATACAAATTAAAAAACGATATAGATCTTGCCCATAAACAGCTTATAGTGCAAAAGAGATGAGAAGCTGGCCCATCTCAATTTCCCAACTAGAAGGTGGATGAAACATCAGGGTCGATAGTGTTAAGCCAGAAAAGTAGACAGTTTAGTTAAGAGGAGTTTCGAAATATGCCCTTCATGACCATTGATCACAACACTAACTTTTTCCTTTAAAAAGGAAAGAAAAAATTCAAATTTCTTCAGTAGTTCTATATGCACTTTCATAATTCCATAACATTTAACAGTGGTGAAGGTAAGATGAAAATGAAGACTAAGAAATTTTTTTTGTTGTTCTTCTTTATTAGCGGAAGTATTTGCATATTTTTATTTACTTGGATTCTTTATTTCTCTTACAAATAGAAATATTTAGGGGCGCATGGGTGGCTCCGTCAATTGAGCGTCCAACTCTTGATTTTGGCTCTGGTCATATCACGGTTCGTGGGCTAGAGCCCCGTGTCAGGCTCTGCACTGAGAGTACTAAGCCTCCTTGGGATTCTCTCTCCCTCTGTCTCTCTGACTCTCCCCCATTTGCATGTGTTCTCTCTCGTTCTCTCTCAAAATAAATAAACTTAATAAAAAATGTATATGGTTCTGTATTAGACACTTAAACTATACAAAGGCTCAACAAAAGATGTAATTCCTTGTACCTACCAAGGGACTAAATGCAGAGAACATAGATTCTAGCAAAATTTTTCAACTCATGTCATTTTAACATGAGATTAAACAATATTCACCAATAAAACATTACTCTATGGGCATAAATGCATTGATTATTTCTAATTACCAAAAATAACTAATATATAATATTAGGATTATTTACTATACACCAGATAATGTTCTGTGCTTTAAAATTTTTAATTCTTAATCTTTTTTTAATTTTTACTTTTTTAAAATTTTTTTTTAACGTTTATTTATTTTTGAGACAGAGAGAGACACAGCATGAACAGGGGAGGGGCAGAGAGAGAGGGAGACACAGAATCAGAAGCAGGCTTCAGGCTCTGAGCCAACAGCCCAGAGCCCGACGCGGGGCTCGAACTCGCGGACCGCGAGATCGTGACCTGAGCTGAAGTCAGACGCTTAACCGACTGAGCCACCCAGGCGCCCCTAATTCCTAATCTTTATACAACCCTGTAAGTAGGTATTATCTTCACTTGACAGCTGAGAAAATACAGGTACAGAAAAGCTAAGTAATTTGACCAACAGTCACAGAGCTGAAGAACGGCAGAGCCAGATTCCTAGTCAGCCAGCTTCTCTCCAGAATCATACTCTCAACCACTGTGGTAAACTACTTGACTGTAGCTCTTAAATCTAAAAGCCCTTAATCCTAAATCGTCAAAGGAAATGGTCTTTATTTTATACCAGGAAGAGGCATTGCTAAGAATAGAAATTTGGAAATGGTTCATGTTGTAAAGTTTTGCTTGACAATTTACTATTTAAACCGTGTAAGTACATTATGTTAAAACTTTTTCCTTTACAAAAAAGCTATTAACTTTATTTAAAAATTTCTCTCAGGCCTGATTACACACACATACACTGGTTCAAAGATCATTCATGTGATACAATAACTAACACTTTGAGTGCTTCCTATTTGCCAGACACTGTTCTAAGTGCTCTACACCTATCATTTCTTTTAATTCTCATAACCCTATTTAAGTACGTACAATAACTATCTCAATTTACAGATGAGAAGACTGAGGTATGGGGAGGTTGCATAACTTGCCCAAGACCAGAAAGTTAGAGCTGGGTCTTGGATATGAATGACAGTCTGATTCCAGAGCCCACACTCTTATTTTACTATATTCATTTGTCAAGATAATGCATTGTTTTTTAAGTTGGCTTCACACCCAGCACAGAGCCCAATGCAGGGCTTGAACTCACAACCCCGAGATCAAGACCTGAACTGCAATCAAGAGTCAGACGTTTAACTGACCAAGCCACCCAGGCATCCAAAATAAGGCATTTTTAAAGGATTTATTATCTTCTCAAAAAGTTCTCAATGAGCACTCAAGAAGGCTAATCAGTAATAATTAAACAAGGGATTTGATATTTTTCCTTTTAATACTATGTTAGAAGCACAGTAGAACATTTGTTTTTGAACACACTATTAATTTGTTGGTTTTGTTAAATTTATGTTACCAAAATTGTTACCAATCTCACAAAATTCAGAAAAACTTACAACAAGCAAATTGTTTCTGACACTGGAAGTATATAATTCTGGCTTGACTGTACAAGATCACCTAATCTATTGGTCTTTCAGTGGGCACATGGAAAAGAAGTTAGAACATAGACACAGCTTTATATAACACAAAAAGGGAGTGAAATGCCTTTTAATGTATGAGATTTTATGATAATATAAAAATATGGTTAGGAAAGATATTCTGAAGCAAAAGACATACTAACAATTATAGTGACAAATAATAAGGAATGTATAATCATGTTAGCTTATACAGAGTATCACAGGAATGCTGCATTGAGAGCCCTTAATACCACCTGAAGCAGTGGAGGAAAGCTTCAGAGAGAAACCATTTCTGGGAATAGGTTGCTGTTTCCAAAATAACTAAAATACAATTTGGGAAACACATCCTTAATTCACTAATCTTCCTCAACCTTAATGTTAATTTACCAGTCAAAAGAGTTTAATTGTAAATCTCTTTTAAAAATCATGGTAAATTAAAATAAGCGTTTAAAAAAGGTAGCTCTCACAACCCTGAAACTGAAGTTTATAATACTGCAGAATTAAATACAGTAACAATTTAAAATGAAGGTTAATTGCTCATTTCTTTGATTTCATTTAGCACTGATCTAACTCAATATAGAAGGTTACATTCGTACAAGTTTACACAGCTTAATGATTAACTATATTCACCTGCCAACCTTACTGTTTGCAGTGTGGCAAATGGTGGTATATATAGAGTTTAGAAGTCTAGGTCTGCCTACAGGAGAAAATTAGTTGAATAATTACGATAAAAATGCACACGATTAAGCTCTTTCTTTTTATTGTTCCTCTAGTTATTTCTTCCAAAATTGACCAAGACTATTCATCATATGATTCTATGTCTCCAGAGCCAAAATCAAGATTTGCTATGTTAGATGATGTAAAAATTTTAGCCAATGGCCTCCTTCAGTTAGGACATGGTCTTAAAGACTTTGTCCATAAGACTAAGGGCCAAATTAATGACATATTTCAAAAACTCAACATATTTGATCAGTCTTTTTATGACCTATCACTGCAAACCAATGAAATCAAAGAAGAAGAAAAGGAACTTAGAAGAACTACATCCAAACTACAAGTCAAGAATGAAGAAGTAAAGAATATGTCACTTGAACTCACCTCAAAACTTGAAAGCCTCCTAGAAGAAAAAAATCTACTTCAACAAAAAGTGAAATATTTGGAGAAGCAATTAACCAGTTTAACTAAAAATCAACCTGAAATCCAGGAACACCCAGAAATAACTTCACTTAAAGTAAGTAGAAATCAAAGAGGGTTCATGATTATGTTTTCAATATGGATCTTTTTTAAAAATGTTTTAAGACATGCTACTTTGTTGAATCATTGAAATACTATACTTTTCTCAAGGAAAAAAAGCTTCTAGGAAGTAAAATTTCCTGTTATAATTTCAAGTTGTTTTTTATGATTCTACACTTATTTCAGATGAAAATTATAAATCAATTAATAAAATTTTAGAACACTAAATTATTACAATATTCCCAATTACTAGAGGCAGGTAAAAGGTTAGAGGAAGATAATTTGAAACTATCCTCCCATATTGAAAATGGATAAAAGTATAAATAAATAAATAAACAAACAAATAAATAAATAAAATGGATAAAAGTAGTAAGTAAAGGGTAAAGATTAATTCCTATTAAAATACTATGGGTTTTTTTTTTTTTCATTTAACTGAACTACTTTAAAGTTCAGGACACCAGGTTTTAGAGATAGTACATTTTAAATCGTAAAAACAAAAGGATTTGAAGCATACAAGAGAAAATGGTTGCCAATATTCAATTATCTAATCCACTATTAGTTTTAAAAATTTAGATTGTAATAGTTACAAAAAACAAAAAAGACTCACTTAACAAAAAAGCAAAGAAAAAAGAAAGAAGAAATAAACTTCTAACCACCCTACAATCTACGTCCAGAATTTTGTAGAACAGCAAGATAACAGCATCAAAGACCTTCTCCAGACCGTGGAGGAACAATACAGACAATTAAATCAACAGCATAGTCAAATAAAAGAAATAGAAAACCAGGTAAGTCAATATTTTAATGGCTCGTCCAATCTTTTACATAAAATCTAGGTTTATGGGAACATTAAGCCCTAAATTTATTTTTAAAACTTCTAGTTGGGATAGTGAGTAAACCCATCACATCGGCATGATCGTTAAGATTGGAGACTCTAAAGCTCATAAACTACCTCGGTTTGAATCTGGGCTCTAAAACTTTGGTGTGACCTAACTCCTCTGTCTCTCAGTCTCTTCACTTATTCTATGAAGAAAATAACAGAACCTATCTTATAGGAGTGTTGTGAGAAAAAAAAAAAAAAGAATTAATTTATGTAAAGTATACCTCCAATAGAGCCACTAACATGATTCTATCAAAAGTTAAAATTGGATCACATCTCTCTTTGTTTAAAACCACACAGTAGCTTCCCATCTCACTTCCAGTGGCCACAAGACCCCCGATGACTCATCTCTCTGACTTCAT